>NC_091132.1:50977105-51212105 GCF_040183065.1 Periplaneta americana
AAAACAAAGTAAAATTTTGAAGTTTCGAGCAGAGCCACTCATAGGAATTATGGATCCTGTCCCTTCCACAAACATTTGTCAGGGTACTCCTACCTTGCCAATATTTTAACGAATGTTTACTTAACTTCTATAATTTAAATCAAGATTAAGACAACAAACTAAGAAAATTTTATTACAATGTCTGGCAACCTTGTTTGTTACTAAAACTGAAATATTATTTTGGCAAGAGAAATAAAAAAACTAAGTTTATAAATACGCTTAATAATCAGTTTTAAAAATCAATAAAACTAGTATTATGTAATTTTAAAAATAAGTACAAGCATTTACTCTATATTTATTGTATCAAAGTACTCTTTGTCAATGGCAACCTGTAGTGGTTACAGGAAGAAATAAATAAATTAAATAACATCGTTAGATTATTGACTTTTTCTTGAACTAAACGTGTTCGCAAGTGTTTTTTGAACAACTTCAGTTTACTAAATCCACGTTCACCAGATGCTACACTAACAGGGAATTTGATAATAGTACATTATGCAACGAGCCTATAATGGTAGTAATTAAGACGCGAGTATGTTTATGAAGCGAGCGTCATACGAGCGTCTTAATTACCATTATAGTCAAGTTTCATACGACTTTTTATGCTCGACCATATTGATTTTTTTCCGGCAATTGGTGAAATGAATTTGCGGGAATGTGCTTTATGAAAGGCTGGAAGATGACGGTGAATTGATGTTAATTTGTGTGTTGTTTTTTTCGACTGAGTTTAATATTGCTAATCTCACGCTAGTTGTCTTTCGATTGCATATCCGAGAATAATCGATACTTGAGCTTTCATATTGCTACAATGGTATTTTCTGATTGGTGGAACACCTGAACTTTAATGAATAGGTGTACTTTAATGAGGTCCATTAAAGGGCTGCTACCAGGTGTATAATTACTACATTTCGGCATGGTTGAGCATAAAAAGTCTTAAACGTGTTGGAAACACAATTATTATTTCAACAATATGCGATTTAACATAATAGTTATTTCATGTAAAAAAAGTTTTGTGGATATTTCGTGTCTTCCTCTCTCTAAAAATATGTAAAATCGGACTAGACTTCTCCACTTCAGTGGTGTCCGTCCTTCCTTATGGACGTCTCTGTTGTGAGTAAATTACGTGTTGATATTCTTAGTACCGGTATGTTATGTTTTTTATTCAGCTTTTGTCGCTTTTAGCTTACTCTGACACATTTATTCCTAACACTAGACAATTTTATGTCAATATTCAGTTTTATGTGATCCACATCTTTGTCACATTCTAGGTAAGAATTTACTCTCTGAGGAACGGTAACTCTAAATTAATGAAACAATGATTTTGGACTTTCTATATTCTTTCATTGCGAATTTTAAATGCACTACCGAAACAAATTTATTTTGGAATCATAAACCATCTAGACATGTAGTAGTACTGATTTCTCTTAAACAGTTGGCGTCAAAAATACCATTTTTTCGACTTGAATCATCTTTCCTTTCTATCTTTCAGAGGTTTAATGAATGGATGAAAATTAAAATACGCCATTTACTTTGCGTGTTACTGGTACATAAGTAGATTAAAGTATTAAATTATGCTGGACGCAGGGAGAGCTTTTGAATGACAGAAGTCTCACAGGAGCTGGCTTGAAATTGGACTGCCAGAGAGAATGATATTTAAGAGTTGGAATTGCCAACTGGAGTCGTCACATTTTAAAAGCAACAATTATAGTTGTGGGCACTTCCTTAATTTGTCTTTCATTCTTCCTAACATGTCATCTTTTTACTTACTGAAGTGCATAACAGAATGTTTGTGTGTTGAAAATTTAATCTCATTCTGACTAAAGATCGAAACCAGTTTATTACCAATTCATTACCAAAGAATGACATATGAAGATACTACATATCTGACATCGCTCTATTTAAAATTAATTTTTCTTCAACTTCTGTATTTATATAGTAAACAGAAGAAGGACTTAATATGGTACTGATACCGTAAACTGGGGTAAAGAGGATCACATGTGGTAAAGTGGATCATATGTGTCTTGTTAGATAAGTCAGCGCCACATGGATCACACATACAAAGAAAACTATTTTTAATGGCATTTATAGAAGAAAGGTTTTCTTTGCATGTGTGATCCATGTGGCGCTGACTTATCTAAGCAATACATATATGATCCACTTTACCACATGTGATCCTCTTTACCCCAGTTTACGGTACCTATTCTTCAAAATAATTATATTTTCAATGAAATATTAAATACAAAATTACTGATACCATGAATAAATAAACGAAGTTGAAGAGAAAGAAAGAAAGAAAGAAAGAAAGAAAGAAACAGGGAAATATACCTACAAAATGGAGGAAATACAAAGAAAAAAAATATATATGAAGATAGGAAAATAAGGCTGAAAATAAGAAAGAAGTAAAGAAACAAAGAAATAAAAGAAGAAAGAAAGAAAGAAAGAAAAAAAGAAAGTATGATATAAAAAGAAAGAACAGGAAATACCTAAAGGTGAATAAATGGAATTTTGAATAACGTATAGTGAACTTTAAGAATATTGATACAGAATATTCTACTAAAATTCCTGTTGCTTCTGACTAATGGTTCAATGGTTACAGTTTTCCTTATCCAGTACACTCATTGTAGTTTTATAATTATTTACCATCACAATTTTAATAATCATATAGTATTACTTCATAAAAAGGTTACGTTGCTAGTAAATACAGTACTAAGTATATGCTATAGTATCTTTAATACTGTCTCGAATGTACTTTTATGACATAACATGTATTTCATTCTCAGGTTCCTGTGTCACAAAATATATAAAACCAAAAGTACAAATAAAACAAATCTGACAAAATGCAGTACCGGTATGTGGTACCGATATGTAATAAAGACATAAACTTGAAATGTAAATCTTTTAAGAAATATATATTATGCAGTTAGTCATTAATACTTATTGACAATTATAACCGAATAATACCGGTACTTTTACCCTCAGAATTCAATAAGATTTTTCTAAAATTACATACGGTACGGTACCAGTATGTATGTGTTTGTCAGATGTGAAACAAATGTTCCAAATGCCTCGTCCAGGACAGTTTACCGTAACAAGATACAACATTACAAATGTCATACAATAACCGGTATGTATTATTATTGCAAGTCCATAGCAATATTTACATGGGCAATTCTGGCATTTATAATGTTATAAAATTCTAGATTTTTAAGTGTTGTTGTTATTTAATACTGAGGGAAACTGAATCCAAGATTTTTAACTGTCTCAATTTAATTCGTATTAATTCCTCCTAGTATGACTTTATAAAGAATATGACTATATAAAGATAACATTTAAAGGGACAATACGAATATTCCTATGAACTTACAAGTACTGCAGTACCGGTAACAGAAATTGCATTAGCTCGATATTAATTTATAATGAGAGTTAACAACTTCAGGCGAAACAGTACTGTATCATATTTAATAAAGAAACTTTTAAGACAACATTTATTCAATTTTTTTTTTAAGAAAAAGTTGACAATGGTAACATAATAAAAAAATTCAGTCAGTAAGTATTAATGGCATAGTCCAAAGCAGCTTTTGAACACATTATTTCTGATCCAGGTATTTGTGTGTCATCATGATTTCATCTAAAATTATATTTGAATCAATATTTTTATTTTGATTGTAGCTTAAATTATGCATGCACAAATGAAATTTATGATTTGCTGGTTTTCAAAAATAAATTAATGCTAATTTATTACATGCTAAGTATCAAGCATTTTTCAAATTCATGATTTATTGTATAATACGTTAGATTCATACTTTGAAGTGAAATATATTTAATCAAATTTGATTTAAAAAATCAAGTTGGTAAGAGTGAGGAATATGAAAGTTGTGCTATTAGTAGAGGACTGAAAGATTAGAATAATATACAAAATTCAGATATAAGTTACTGAAAAAAAGTACATACTGTACCTATTCTAACTCAATTTTTGTAACTGTAACAATAAAGACTTTTCATATTAATTTGGAATTTGAGATTAAACATTACCTAAAGTTGGTACCGGTATATAAAAGAAACATTGCTTTCCATCTAAATACAGTTTTGATTGTAATATTTTTATGATTATTACAATCAAGTTCAATGTTGTAACATTTCTTTCATATTTTCCATAAACGAGCTACAATAGGATCAACGAAAATGATTCGGAAAACAAAACTCACATATCATATTCCAAAGACGACACATCTGACAAAATGAGATTTTATATTTGAGTACAGAGTAAATCCGGTATATTTAAGACTCGGAAGGGTTTAAATAGTATTTTAATTTATGACAACTTTTCATTAATCTCACAATATATGTCTGAATTATTCAAACATATATATGATTAGTTAAAGAGGATTTTTCGAAGGTATTATTTTGCTAACACTGAAGAGAAACTCAACGTTTATCAAAATTTAAAGTTCTTGGAGATACACCAAGTTTTCTTTCCTCTGAAAATCTTCAGATACTGAAGAGAACACTATTTATTCGACATTCATTCACAGAATGCATGAAAGTTTGGGTATTGCTAGGAATTATAATGATTAAAATTCTACTTCTTTTCTGAAATAATACAGTATTGATTAATAAATATCATGAAAACTAATAGCAAAGAAATTTATGACAGCCATAAAAGATTAGGTCTTATTAAAGCTTTCAATGGAATTCATGTTTATGAAACATGTAAAATCTATTACCATGAAGTTATTGTCTGAATGTCCACTATCAGTGTCATATAATATAAACGTTTTTCGTATGAAGATAATGAAAATTCACAATACGTTAAAAGTGGAGAACATTGTACAAGCTGAACACTACATTTTCAATATTGATTTAATTTAAATTTCTGAATTATTGAATGTCTGTGATTTGTTGAATAGTTTGTCATATTCTATAATTTCTATTTCTGGTATACTAAAAAAAATAAATTTCTAAAATAATATGTTAAACAGTCTTTCTTCAGATGTTATATAAAAAGATACGAGATTAATGCAATGCTGATAATAGCAGAATCATTAAGAGATCCTTATATTACCGGTATATTAAACTTTGGTCTATATTTTAAAATACAACTAATCAAAATACAGATCAAAGTTTAATATATAAAAATCTCATTTTGTATTTTGAACGTCTGATGTTTTACATACATGACAAGTTTAGTGATTTTACTGTTATTTTTCATAACAATAAACACTTCTACCATTTACAAATGTAAAGATATACTATTATTACAAACAAAAGAGATGCATTAATAACAAGTGAAAAGACATAATTGCAAAAATGTATTTCATTTTGGCAGATGTGTGTTAGTTCTTGAAATGCGAGCTAGATTTTTGTCCTATTGCTCTCACAAAACACAACTAAATCAACACATTTCTGAACATTGATTGCAAACAATGCTTCATATCTGCTTTTTTTATATTACTGATGGATATATCAGGAAGTGTGGGAGGATGTGGCCTTAAAGACTGGCCATGAAGATGTAAGAATATAAATGAAAATAAATCAGCGTAAAGTTCTTTGCTGATGTAACTATAAATCAGCATATTGGAATGATTATGATAGTTATTTATAGGCCTTAATGGAAACATATGGCCTCGCTGGCTCTATACACACTAAATTTACGGACATGCACACCCCACCATAAAAACACTTTCAGATATTTAATTGGAGCATACAATGAGCCCTTTGGTGAGAATATAATTAAAGGAACATGGTCGTATTCACAATAACAATCTTAAATTTCTCAAGAAATACTTCTGAATATGAAATTAATCTTGTACTTACAGGGAAATAGACTAATATATAACCTCGTTTAACATGGAAAAGAATTGATTTGCTTAAGCTGTGAAATTCTGAACTTCTTTATTATAAATATTTTTAATAACACCAATAAAAATAATGTGCCATTTTTAATCACAATTATGGTTGATATAAAATATCGACATAAAGACCCAAATATACGTAAGTGTATTATGAATTTTATGATTTACAATTAAATTTAAGTGCGCATTAATTGCACTGAATCTCCCCATAGTCTGCCATATTTTAAACACAAATTAGATAAGAATGAATACGTAAATAAATATGTCTATACATATAAATAATATGAAAACATGTAAATAAATATAAAGAAGAGTGGAATATGCCTACACATGTATAATTAATATCTATTTAAAAATGAAATAATTTATCGAATGTTTAGCAAAACTTGTTTAATTGTGTGCTACATATAATAATCCCTAATAATTTTACATTAGAAACTTTTTATATTCTCATTGAAATTTTGGTTAAAAACACTGTAGGATTATTGACGTCATTAGAGACTATTACATCATTATAACACCAGACTGTAGTATTGCCTGCTGCAATATAGCTAAGTATACTAAATTAATTTTTTTGGTTGCAGCTCTGCCAGTAGACCATGGCCTCTCTGTTCGAAGATTTCTCTATCTAATTTTTCAACACTATCATTTAAAAAGAGGAGGAACAATGCATATAACAATACTTTACAGAATGATATTACTGAATTATTTTCTAATTCTATCAAGTAGGTAGCTTATCATTAGAAAATTTCTGAAAAATAAAATCGGAACACTAGGATACCGGTATTACAGAAGACTGACTGCACATGGGAAGGGCCCCGCTCTTTCTCAGAGAGGAATGTGAGTATTTCTGTGCTATCCAATGCATCAATTACCTCCATTCTTTTGCCGTAATGTTCTGCATAATAATTAACAGCATCCAACCACGTTTTCCAACGGGTCAAGACTGGCTGCAGGGGTAAGGGTATTCTGGGGGCAATTATTTGGTACAGCAACACTCTCATTGTAATATGTTTGATTGAATTCTTGTCTGCACTGAACATAATATGTTAAGCTTTGACTATTCCAACCACAGTAATGGAAAAACAAGTGCTTACATAGGTATACATTAGCTGTAGCTGCTCTATTTGGACCGGTCACAACTCTTAACATGAAATGCTTATACTACGAGACCGGACGGTCGCTCACCTCCTCTATACTACCGTACATCGGCAACCTGATTGCATGCTGCATGTGGCAATTCAATGAAGTCTACTCATTACCTATCTGAACTTATTTAACCTGTGTTTAAAGGTATGGAGAAGTAGATGGGGATATATGCGCACACTGATTCCTCATGGTTATTCAGGACTTCATGAATCTCGTACACAGGGAGCAAGCCTTGCGCATACATTGCCAAATGTACAATATTTCCGCTTCAGTTTTAGTTCCATTTTATTTCCTAGAAACTTAAGATATCCTACGTATTGGTATGCACCTATTTACTCTTTATAAATAAACATTAATTTACTGGCAATTTGCAGCATTTCTCCAGCATGCTTGGAGTAGCTTATTCGCCACACTTGCTTTCATGCTATTTTTGCTAGGAGCAGATAATCAAACTAAGAATTATAATCTGGACAATCAGAAGAAAATAAGCTTCAGGCATTCTTAAAAAATAAAAATGATTTAACATAACAACAACAATATTTAGGCTACAACAAAGTGGACCAACATAATGGTTAGGCCTATAATGTCTTTACTAAAAAATAAAAAGATTATTATGTGTATATATTTGATATGGTCAAATGTTGCTGTAGTTGGACGCATGATCAAATTCAATGTAGCATTATAGTTTTCTGTAGTAGTATTTGAGAGAATTTAGTGTTCAGGCACCAAGGGACTCATTCAGTTTAAATGAATATCCTCAGGAATATACACACAAGGAAATAAATGAATGTGTGTTATTCTGAATTTTCGTTGCGTTATAAATATTAGAATATAGAAGTCGTGGAATATAGTTATGTCCTATTAGCTCTGTTCATAATTTTAATGTGTTCTTACTGCTCCAAGCCTAGCATCCAGTCTCTATCAGAAAACACATTAGTTTTGTATTAATTAGTGATATTATTGTTAGTAATATATAATAGTAGGTGTATAAATTAGGGAATATCTTTTTATATTTATTTTGTCCTCTCTTTGTAGTATGTACGTCAAAACCTAGGCAATCGAAATAATGCTTTTAGGCCAGTTACAATGAAGAGATGTAAGATATTTTTATTAATACTTAAACTTATAGTGGAATATTTTATCAGTACCAGTATTTTAAATTTAATGTTACAATTTATCTGGCTTTTTTTATGTACATTACATAGATAGTAGACTAAGAATTACCGTGCTTAAATTGAATATATTATTTTATTTGAGATCGTTGAGCAAGTATTAGGTAAACCTTACACTTCAAAATAAATGACGTTTTATAATATACCAGTAGGATGCTTTTACAAGTGTAATAATATAATATTTTCGTATTCAGCTTTACTATTACATGTATCATAACCATGTAAGTGTATTATTTTTGTTTAATATAAAAGTTTAATAGAACTGATAAAATGAGTATAAGAAGCAAAATGTTTGAAGATTCTTGAACGTAGTTAGAACATATTTTAGTTAAAAAAAAGTTCCATATGGTGTTCAAAGTTAATAACCGTATGAAATAGAAATGTTAGAACATAAAATCTAGCAAAATCTTCATGTATAATTATTTAATAGCCCTCCAAATGAACGAAATTTTCCTAATCACAATACGCATGTAATTGTCGTCCAGTCTCAATATTAGAACACCAGGAATTTTAGTACAACTGTACCAATTACATTATTAACATTACGAAGTAACGATTTATGAGTTTATATAAAAAGCAATTAGTTTTACATTTCTTCATTGTAAGAACTATTCTTTGTACAAGTCTGAGTTTAAAAGCAAATTTGTGCGGCAACTGTCAGAATTAAGGAAACGTAACATCCAATGCTTAAAAATGGGTAAGTATTTTGTACCGATATTGTACGATGGTAAATCCATTCCTGTTATGTAATTGTAAGATCATTTTCGATTTCGTCTCAATATATATATATATATATATATATATATATATATATATATATATATATACATTTTTTGGCAATTATTACACAAAATATTGTACGTGTATTATTTCTATATGTATAAAAAAAGGTACCAGTATGTGCTATAGAAGTTTATGTCTCTGTGAGGTGCCTATAATAAGATACTAAGGAGTTTTTATTATGTTTCTTGTTATTATAATGCGCGTGATAAAAGCTACCCATCTAATTTCAAGCATAAGTAAGTCTAATTATACAAAATGGTAAAATGATATGGTATTATACTCTAGGATATTGGTTATAGTACACTGTCTCTTTACTTAGTAACTTGACTCAACTTGCCTCCAAGCAAAATCTCCTGATGGGCAGTAAACTAATCGTCTGTCAGGGTACAGACACTTCAATTTGCAAAAGTAACATAGTGAGGTGATAGTTTGATAGGGAATTGTTTTAATACCGGTATAAGGTTATTAAAAAAAAATATGTAATACCATTCCACAAGATGCTGAAAATGCCATCTATGATCCAGAAAACAATCAGGGTAACTTTTCTGTAGATTTTGAAGCATCGTTACCCACTGTAGTTTGTCCCTTCTGATTGACATAAAATTGCCCCAGATATTGTTTTCCATTTTGCCCAATGTGCGGAGACTGTCTCTTCTTCAGTAGGCCTAAGACTTTTTTTATTTCGTGGTTTTTGTTTAAACGATCCTATTTCCCACAATTTATTAACAACCTTTTGAATAGGTTTCATTAAGGAGAATCCTAATAGGTACCATATCAGAACATTTTCTCCCGATTTTGATATGACTCTTCTTTATGGGCCTTATGTTAATTTCGGAAACTAGTAGAATTGGCTATTTAGCCATAAAAGACTATACCGGTATGTAATTTGGGGTGAAGGGTTACGTTTTAAAATTAGTTACAGTAATGTTAATGATAGGTATTCAGTATTCTTTCCATAGCTGAGAGATGGTATTGGCCGTGAATATCATTAAAATAATAGATTGATAATCTCATGCTCATTATGTATTATCTCACAAGGAATACTTTATTTGAAAACACCCAGTGGTTCACTTGTTTCTTATACAAGTCCTGAACATAGGTCTCATCCATAGGCTTGAGCTATGCTCTACAAACCACATAGGCCTACTGTATGTGTCTTATTATCTGCTTCCAATTATCAGGTAATTTACCGTACTTTCATGTGTAGTACTACATACCTGTAGATTTTTGTGCTATCATATTTTGAAAAGTAGGTATGGTACCTGTTACCGGTATGTTATTTCCTAAGTTCTTTTTTAAATGTCTTTATATAGTGCGTCTAGAGATAGAGTGGACCGCGGCAGCCTTGGACTCGGCGAGAGTTGCCGCACCTACTCCAGATTTACATGTAAATAGCCGGAAAGTCCACTCTATCTCTAGACACACTGTACAAGAAAAATTTACTTAGATATGCAAATCAGAGAGCACGAGAAAGTAAGAGACATACAGAGATAGAAACAGAGAAAGAAAGGGGGGGGGAGGTAAAATTTGCGTTTTAAAGTAATAAGGTATGGTAATTCTGTACAAGAGCGCTACCAAAGGAAAGCGAATTTTCAGTATAAACTGTTTGAATTGAATACATCGCTATTCATATAAACATATTTAAGGTCCAGGTAAATAAATCATGTCTAACTTTAGTATGGGTATCGTTCTTTTACAGTAAAACCAATAATTATTTAAACGACCTACTAAAAATGCTATCATTACCACTTAAGAAGGGTGTCAAGAAATTTAAAATAATTTCAGACAGATAATTCTAACCCCAGTTTCACACATTAAAAGCAAATGGGTTTTTAGGCATTTATTAGAGCCTACTGCATATAAAATTATGCTGTGCTTAAGTTATGAAAGAAATAATACATGTACGGTACTTCATTAACCATCTCAAGGTTAGGCTTTAAAAGTTATACAAAACACATGTTTAATGTTTGTATATTATGTTAATGCTTTCCTAACTGGAACCGTATTTATACGCGAATACAACCATTATATAAAGCATTGGACATACGTACAGTAACTTATTTAAATGACGTGGAAACATGAATCAAGTGCTGGAAAGAGTTCATAATATTATGTTTTCAGTTATATGAGATAAAACAATATTTTAAATTATGCTATTCTATATAAATGGCACATTGCTCCTTTGATCAGTAGGCTAATGTAATAGTTCTGCAAAATCAATCTAAAATGAGGTTGATTTCATATGGCATATCATTAGGTTAAATTATCACTTTACACTGATTCATCCACTCACATATCTCAATTACAAAAATTATTCAGTTCTAAATAAACTTATTTTATTAGCTAATGGATAAATTAAATCTAAACATTTTCTTCACTTCGCTCTTATGAACATAGTATATTTTTGAAACAAACAAGAACAGCTTAAGATATTTATATTGTACATGAAAGACACAGAACAATGATTAATACACTTTTATCATTAAACGTTTCTGCGATTCTGAGCGAATGGTTGGCATACATAACGTGTTATTGCGCTGAGCGATATGCCGCATACACACTGCATTTTGATTTTCCTTTAATCTATAGAACTGCAGCTGTTATTATGAAGATTTATGTAGATGATGGTGTTTTCCATGAGCGATATTGCTGTTTCTCTTCTTCCCATCGTCTTGCCATATTTCTGTCACAACAAAAATATGATCATACAGACAGAAGTGTAACCATCATGACTTTATACATGTTAAATTATCCTATACAAAAACCATGTTGTAGAAATTTATCCATTCTCATTGATATTTCACTACAAATCACATCACTTTAGTAATTTCCAGTGTGAAATGGTTGACTGACCATAGTTGAAAAATGTACAAAACTTACATATGAAGTATGCCTGGAAATGTAACATGTCCAATTATGCTAAAATGATAAATTAGACGGGATACTTTTTATTAGAATTAAATTCAACGACCTTCACACTTCATTATATTATAGGCTCGTTCGTATATAAAAGTGGTCACCTCGTTTGTATGTCGGGTAGAACTTAATTACTTTAATTTTAAAATTACTTAATAAAATAAGAAGATTATTCTTAATTAACAATATTGGAGAAAACAGAAATTGATTTTGATAATATTGTTTTAGAAATGAAACATTTATATTTTTGCTTTCAGTGAACTGTCACTCAAAATTTTCAGTCATTTGACAAGAAATTTTAGATGATATGGTATAATTATGCAAATTAGAGTACACGTGTAAGTAAATGTAGCCTACCTATATTAATTTCATGTCGACTACCAGTAGGTGATAATAGCTTCGACAAGACTATGTATACCTATTAAAATTTTGATCTTTAAATTCATATTTGTATCAGATTGTTATTTCAGTGTCATATTCAAATCAATTCAAATAAACAAAAATGATTTTATTTTATAAGTTATCGTATATATGGATCTATAATGCAAATAGCATGAATTATAAAAAAAAAATATTTTAGACCACAACAGCACAGTTATATAGTGTTCTACAAGCGAGGTTAGCAATTTAAGAACACATAATTTTAGAAAGGTTTCCTTAAGACAGCACTCAATAAATATTGGTAGTTTATAGATTGAAGAGTCAATATTGAGGGAAATGAATTCTCAATTTTCATTAATTTAGAAATAAAACTTATTTAGCTATAAAAAATATCAATCAAGAGTGAATAATATGAGACATAATTTCTCTGCTTCAAAACAAAAGAATAAAAATTATGAATCTTCATTAGATTTGGCTGCTCTAATTTTGTTAAGTTATTTCATATTTATTTTCCTGAGAATATTCTGTTCTTATTATAATTGATTGAAATATACCTGGATAGCCTAACCTATATAATTTTGAATGTGAGTAATAAGAATAACTGATCACTTCAAGACATGCACAAAAATTGTATTTCTCTTGAGCAATTTGAGCTATAACTTTTCATGTACAAATTAACAGCACCAATTATGTCCAAATTGATTGGGCTAATCTTCTTAAATATTTAAACTCTATTGTCTTCATTTATGATGCCACCTTAATTGACAACATGAATGGTAATTAAAGGAAATATACGGTAAATAATCTCGAAAATCTTAGCATGGAGACTTTCCAATCTCGAAAATGTTTAATGTACGTAGGTAACAAATGATTTATACTTCACGGTATTTTGAAATCTCGACTTCTAAAGAATTATGTGCGATTGTTTTTAAAAATATTTAGGGATCTTATACACATTATAGTGTGTTGTGTTTCTATCAGCTGTAATGCGGCCAAAGGACAGATTTAATAATTTAATACAAATGAAATGAGACGTTTTATTTTGTCAGTAAAAGAAATTAAATTCAAATATCACATGTTAATATCTTTCTGATGTAATTTACTAATATATGTACAGTAACTATTTGTAGCGTACTATTTTTATTACGAAATTAACACGAATTACATATTTCAGAAATGAGACATGAGACGGTACCGGTACCTATTATAAGGAGATAGCAAATATATCACGTATCTTTATTGCAATCCTGGTTTCAATTTATTTTCTTTATAAAATTTTATTTTATAAAAAATATTATCGGTAATTGATTTTTGTTTTGAAAAGATTGATTCAAAAGTAGTTTATTAAACATAGGGGTGAATTGAAGAATTAGAATAAAACATAAAATAATATAGCTAAAAATGTAATTTAGAGTTCTATGAATGAAGGTAATAGTTTCTAATAGAGTGTTTTATGATAATTAAAATGTTTGTAAATGTTGTAAATATCTTCATTCATCTTTAAGGCTTGTTACTGCCCTTTTCTTAAAATCAGAATTTATATTACAAACATATTTTTGTTTTGCACAGCTATATAAGACTAACATATTTACCACATAATTTTATTTTCATACAAACTGTTCAAAGTGCATAAATAAAATCTCTTGTTAACTGTTAGAGAGATCACATTTCATCAGTAGGGTATAAAATTCCTTTTCTTGGTTTATGTCTGACAATCTTAGTGATGAAGGGAAAAGATGAGCTGCAATTGGCAGCTTCCTTTACACTGTTGTCTGTAAGTGCGGCTGATTGGTATTTACAAATGTCAACAAATTATGCAATTAGATAGTAACAATTATATAGTTTCTTGTATAGAGCATTCTGTTACATATTTATTTATGATTTGTTTTGTAGTTTAAAACATTTTGAATTATTGCTATTTCTAAAATTAATATGTTTTATTAATTTTTTTAAAATTTCACTATGATCAATCTTTCAAAATTAGTATTCTATGTTTTCATAATTATAAAACAAAAATAATAATTTTATTTATTGCTTCGGATTAAGCACAGAAACCTTGAAAGTCCGGTTTTTATATGATAGAGGAAACTAAAAACCTTTTAATTTAGAATTTCCTTTATTGCCTGCGATAATAATGTTGATAAATTTGATAAATGTGCCAGTACATTCAAAATGCAGAAAATGTAATGAAATTAATATACATTAACACCTCAGGCTGGTTTGCCGTACGCATGTACGCAACTCTCTAGGTTAGTTCTGTAGTAGTTTTACTACACCTATATGCATCATGCACGATTGAACAAAACCAGCCACATTTCTTAATCTATTTGAGATATTTTCATGCGATTTTTTCGAATGTATTGCAAAGATTCTGTTTTTTACTGCCATATGGTTGTATTAAGTTTAATTATTTCGAAAATAGAAATAAAAAAGTGACGTCATGTAAATTTTATTATACTAGGAGATTTAAACATTGCTTCAGCGCTTAACACTGGGACTTTTAAATACTGGGTTGAGAGGTTTATTACTGTATGTGAAAAAAATGAAATAAAGGAAACCACCTTTGAGATCTGGGAGGCACGAAGCTGGATCAAGGCATGATAATATCCTGGTTTCAAACTTTAGAGCTAGTCTTGAACAAGTGTCCGCGTTGTACTGTTATGTAGTCAACTTCCTCTTTCATGCGTATATTACTGAATAAGGGTCTAAATTTAATTTCTTCGAGTTCGTAGATGTGAACATGTTGCATTCTAGGTCTCTTCCAGTATTGCAGTTTTGATACATTACACGAATTTAAAATTGCTGCATTGTTTATAAGTTAATATAGTTACGGAAAACATACGCGTCCATGCGTACCAGAGTACATCAGTATTAATGAAAATTATTATAAAATAACGTCACACATAAAGCACTTAAATATATAAGACAAAGATATACAGAGAAGTTATAAGATCTGTGGTCGACATCGGTTTCACAACGAGATGAGGAAAATACTCAAAGACTATTCTCATGACATCACACACGCCTAGACACATGTATTTGTACAACGCATTCACCATAGCATTGCAATGGTGCACTAGATATCACTAACCACTGACTGACCCTGCAGTTTCTTTAAATCTAAATGTTTTCCTGGTGTACATTTTTTTGTCGAAGTTCTGCACTACCCAGCGCACATTCAGCATTCTACTAGATATTACTATACATGCTATACAAAATGAGAGCTATTTGATTTGTCTTTTTGAAATCAATCCTTTTGGATATTAAAGCTCTTTCCGAAGTCTTTCGATTGTAGTGTTTAAAAAGAACTGTCTATTTTTATACAACGGGGTACAGATTATGACAGTTGAAGGGTAATTGTTCACTGTGAGGTTAACTGTGCCCCAGTGCTCTGCTCTAAGGGGCACATCACATGTTCATAATTTATTTCCTGATAGTTCTGTTCTTCTTGATGTGCCCCATTCTGTCAGATCCAATTTATCCTTCAGTAAGGCACACCAGAAATCCTTGTCTTGCATTTTCAAACTCTCTTCATGATGCAGTCCCCGGGCATGTCCTTCTTAAGGCACACAAGGAGTCCTTCTCAGATATTAGCACACAGTAGCGACTACCTCGAGGGAAGGCACGTGAGAAATCTGAGGCCGGCCACATGTAACTATGCAGCATGGCACGTGGGACGTAACGGAAGCAGTAGCTGTCAGGCCTCAGTTTGCCACAGCCCGAATGCTACTATCTCATTTGTATTCCTGGAGAAGTCTCCGTGTTGGGTCCTCTGTCCTTGCTATGAAAGTTTGGGTCGATGCTCAAGCGGGTACTCATTAAAAAGGCATGTCACCGGCGATAACAGGAAGGTAACAAAATAATTAGTAATATGTTATACAGGGTCCTTAATATATATGGCTGCTGTAGCACGGGATCTGGTCCTGGGTGACTGTTAGAGCATCAGCCGGTGAAGTGCTGCCTCCAACAGTGGAAGCAGAAATGGATCATGACACCTACCTTGCAGTAGATGTTGAAAGTGTCCTCCTTTGCTCGTATACAAGCTTGATATCACGAGAATATATTGTCACTCACTCATCAAAGCTTATCAACTGAAATTCTTCTTATTTCATGCTCAATATTAGCCTGGAGTTCCTCTAATGTGTGTGGATTCGTGCAAAATGCTTCATTTTTTTTTTCAATTAAAACTGTTCGTGTTCAGTAATGTTTTTTGCCCAACAATGAACTTGGGGTTTCAAACTGCATCACTAGTCTTTGTACAGATTTCTTGGAGGCAGCAATGCATTGGAATAATTTTCAATAAACTCTCATCGAGCAGAACTGTTTTTAATTCGACTTTCACAAAGAAAAGCATAACAGTTTTAACAGAGGAAAGACAAAGAGTTTCGTATGAATGCGGATAAAGAGGAACTCCAAGCTAATACAGAGCATGAAATATGAAGAATTTCAGTTCATGATCTTAGACGAGTAAATGATAACATATTCTCGTGACATGAAGCCTGTATACAAGCGGAAGGACGACATTTTTAACATCTACTATAAGGTAGGTTTCATAATACATTTCTGCTTTCATCCTTGTAGTCAACATTTTATCGGCTGATGCTCGACTTGTCATCTGGGAGCCAGATCTCATGCTAAGGCAGCCATATATAAAGGACCCTGTGTGTATATTTTATCAGTGTCGCAAAAATTAATATAATTTCAACCCAAGGCGATAATATAGAGCTACTGGTGAAATTAACTGATATGGAAGTAGCATACTCCTTCCACTATCAATGACGTAGGGAAATCTAAGCAAATTAGTAATTGTCAGGATTCTGCACATACTAAATGCTGCAGGTTCAGCGTCTCTTTTGAATGCAATTTACATCTTTTCTGTATCAGTAGATTTTAAATGTGTTTTGTGTGCGGTTAATCATAATATTATGCTGTGCAAAATAGTCGGGGCACACAGAAACCTGAAGTTATTGTCTTGTAGTTACAATTTTAAGAACGACAACGTCGTCCACGTGCCACGCCCGGGCTGTCAGATTCTGCTAGGTTCGGTCCCCAGGGCAGTTGCTACAATGCGCGTGTCGTTGTGCCTCGAACTATCCCGCAGAGGCCGCAATGGGGCACATGAGAAGCACGTCTCAGTCGTCCGCGTCCATGCCGATCAACTCTCCCTGCAGACGGCCCTTGTAGCGACAGCACAGCGTCAAGCAGAAGATGCGCAGCGCGAGGCGGAACTGCGGACTCAGCGCCATGAGGATGATCGCCTTCCAGAAGGAGTTGAGGATCCCCAGCCAGACGATGCCGAAATGCAGGAACGGTATTTGGAACTTGGTTCCCGTGAAGTATTCGTAGAGTTTCACGCCGGCGTACGGCGTCCACGACAACCAGAAGGTGATTACCAACACGAAAGACATGACGTGACTAGGATTGGAGAGGTTCTCGGAGAGCGCCGTCGCGTACTCCTTATCGTGGATGGGGACGCCGCTGCGGAGTTTCCGCATCATAGAGAAGATGTAGAAGTACGTGTACACGATGGTGATGAGGCTGGGCCCGAGCACGAGGATGGCCACGGTCACGGAATACGCGGCCATGTTCCCCCAGTCCAGCATGCAGATGTACGCGTCGCGGTCGAACACCGGCTTGTTGAAGCCCAGGAGCGGCGGACAGCACAGCATGGCGGCCGAGATCCACGTGAAGGCCATCCAGCACTGGCATCTCGTCTTGGTCTGCACCGTCTCGTAGCGCAGCGGCTTGCGTATCGCCAGGTAGCGGTCCACGCTGATCCACATGAAGGTGAACACGCTCACGCTCCACAGGGTGACTTCGAGGTAGCCTATCAGACGGCACACCAAGTCACCGTACACCCACTGCTGCACCACAGCCGAGTACACGGACAACGGCACCACCAGCATACCGCACATGAGGTCCGCCACGGCCAGGGACAACAGGTAGATGTTGATCACTTCCGAGGGGCCTGCAACAGTCATAAACAGAGCCCGGATTTCTGTAATATCATATACGGTTTAGTCAACAGTTCTTAGACTGGTTGGACCCTCATAAGTAAATACCGTTTTCTTAGTCCCACAACATTGGAATGAGTATAAATGTGCACGGGGTATACATTAACGTCACGTGTCCTTCAATAGACACTCTGCTCACAAACACTACAGGGTCACTCTAAACAGGTTCCTTACTCCTAAACAAGTATAATATGGAAGATTGGTAAATGGGCAACTTACTAGTGTTATATATTTAAGCACGTGGGCTTACAGCTGTTTCCGTATATACACCATCGTCAGAGCCTACTGGATCATAGCGTCATCTTGTTATCACTGCCTGTTGTAAGGGTGTGTTTGTGTGTTGTAGAGTGGAGTCAAATAGTGAGTGTGTTCTGAAATTGATCTGTGTATTGAGAATTTGATTTGGGTGTGTTTTGTGTGTCTGTATATTTCATATTGTTCTAGTGTGTTGAGTTTTTGGTTTTTTGGTTGGATGTGTAGGATTTCCATGTCTGTATCTATGTTATTGTATGTATGGTTAGCATGGTTGCGACAAGTTCTACATTGGACAGATAGGAAGATCATACGTGGTACACGCCCTGCCCATCTAAAACGTCTGGATTTAATGTTCTTAATTATGTCAGGTGAAGAATACAATGCGTGTAGTTCTGTGTGGTGTAACTTTCTCCATTCTCATGTAACTTCATCCCTCTTAGCCCCAAATATTTTCCTAACCACCTTATTCTCAAACATCCTTAACCTATGTTCCTCTCTCAAAGTAAGAGTCCGAGTTTCACAACCATAAAGAACAACCGGTAATATAACTGTTTTATAAATTCTAACTTTCAGATATTTTTGACAGCAGACTAGATGATAAAAGCTTCTCAACCGAATAATAACAGGCATTTCCCATATTTATTTAATTTCCTCCCGAGTGTCATTTATATTTGTTACTGTTGCTCCCAGGTATTTGCATTTTTTCACCTCTTCAAAGGATAAATTTCCAATTTTTATGTTTCCATTTCATACAATATTCTTGTAACGAGACATAATCATATACTTTCTCTTTTCGGGATTTACTTCCAAATCTATCTCCTTACTTGCTTCAAGTAAAATTCCTGTATTTTCCCTAATCGTTAGTGGATTTTCTCTTAACATATTCACGTCATCCGCATAGACAAACAGCTGATGTAACCCGTTCAATTCCAAAATTGATAAATATGCAAAAATTATTGTTGTTCCCCTGTCATATATCGTCAAGTGAGATTACAGCCTGATAATAGATTTATCAGTCAGAATCTCGAAAAAAATCCAACTACGTAATCAGTGCATGCGAGAATCGAAACTAAGCCCGAATTCAGCTTCGGATCAGCAGGAAAATGCGCCAGCCGTCTGAGCTACTCAGGTGGCTCAATTGTAAAATGGGGGGACATAACAGTTGAGCGACTGGAGTATTTTCTAACAGGAAGTCAAAAAATGTCACACTGCGCATGCTCTGTGCCGAAGGCTTTGGTTCTTTCGATTACGAAATATTCGCTTCTCTGTTATGTTTAAATATTACATATCCATGGTGATGAGGAATTAAAATTGTAGTTCCTTATGAACTGCAATACAGATATCGAAATATTTTGGCCCGCTCAGCAATTTATTATGTCCCCTAATTGTAATAGATATTTACATAATTAGTCACTCTAGGTTTTCCCAAGGAATTGTTTGTACTTGTATTGTCGTCACTCTCAGTTCACATTCGACATCCCTTTGCTTGTTAGCCACGCAGAATAAATTTGCTTTGTCATAATTTGGTACATGATCTAACCTTAAATATAATTATTTAAAGATAATAAATAAGAAATTAAATTCAAATCGCAAACATTTCATGTAGGCCTAATTCGCAAGTAAAAGCAAAAAATCATGAATGAAGGCAGATTTTTTTTTTAATTCGCGAGTGATTCTCGCGTAAAATTCTAGAACACAAAAATCAAATAAGATAAACATATCTTAATATAATATTATGCAAATCTAGTCTTTCAGGTAAAGCTCCCTGTAAAGCAGATTTGAATAATTTCAAGGGAAAAATTGTTCCGGGGCCGGGTATCCATCCCGGGACCTCTGGTTGAACGTACCAGCGCTCTTACCAACTGAGCTACCCGGGAACTCCACCCGACAAATCTGTTTTACAGGGAGCTTCACCTGAAAGACTAGATTTGCATAATATATACGTCATTGTGTACGTTAACAGAAAACCACAATTCCAAGTCACACAGAGATTGTGTGCACTCGATGTGGGTCTCTGGCGTTTCATCAGCCCACGCGAGTTGTGTGGATATAAAGGGAAAAGTTGAGACGGTGTCGGGTGGAGTTTCCGGATAGCTCAGTTGGTAAGATCGCTGATACGTTCAACCAGAGGTCCCGGGATCGATACCAGGTCCCGGAACAATGTTTCCCTTGAAATTATTTAATATAATATTGTTTCTTCAAGTTTTATTTTTTTCGCGGTTTCGCTAAATTTCCGAGTCAATACCCATGGAGCAATGGTAGAATGAAAATGACAGAAAAAAGGCGTAGGTCCTACTTGTAGGAAACAAGTTCAACAGCCGCTTTGTTTACCACAAATGCCACAGAATCTGCAGGATATCAACTCCGGTCATTTCGTGAGAATCAGCCGACTGTGCTTCGGTCCATTTCTTTTAAATTATATGCGGGATTCTTTTAATACTTCGTTTATTTAACAAAAAACGTATTGATATAAAAATATTTATCTTGATAATATAAATGAAAGCAGTGTCGTCTTACATTTGCGAATGAAATATGGCTTTATAAGAAAGTTCAAATTTGAACCCTTTCACCCTTGATGCCAGATGACGGTGGCAGGTTTTTTCACTGCAGCACCAAAGTTAAAGTGAAAAGTATCTTCATCTATGATCTCTGTCTAGGCCACTAATAATTGTGGAAGTCTTGAAACGATAAAGTCTCACCAAGTTTCCATATTAAACAAAGTGTGGAATAGAATCTCTTCCTATCTTGCTTGAAAAATGAACTTACGCTTTCTCAAGAGCGTTGACCTAGTTTCCACACTCAAAGTTTTCGTTCTTTTTTTTTTACCACTAACAACTACCCTTCTTATCGAAACTCCGTCTAGTTTAATGGTGGAAAAGACTCCTGGGAAAAAGTTGGGAGGGGGAAATTACGAAAACTAAATTATCCTGACTTAGAAGACAAAGTAAAAAAAAAAGAGAGAGTAAAATGAAACTAATCGAGAAACAGAGAGGAGGAAATCAAGTTTCCAGCCACGAGCTGTAACAGTGGTGGTAGCCTTCAACGACCATGTAAACCCTTGTAACTTTATAGCTATGTTCTTTCTATAGTTGCACCATACACAGCTAGTTTCAAACACTGACATTAGTATGAGAACAGATTGAGAAAGTGATACTGGAAGAGACGTTAAGGATAGAATACAACTGGTAAGAGAGAATAGCAGAACATGAGCAGCGGCGAAGGAGACTAAGCGGAAAAAGAAATTGAGTTAATTTTTTGCACTATTTTCCATCTAGATCAGGGATGCAGAACTGGGTAATATAGGGTGGAAGTTTCCCGTCTACAATCCCCCGGCTTTGAATTACGTATCTGTGATATCCACAAGCACACTGAATATATACAGGGTGTATCTAAATTGGTGTCAAATATTTCGGGGATGTGTTCGTAACACAAAAACATTACAAAAGGTTCATATGAACATTGGTCTCAAAATAGTTTATTTCAGAGTTACAAGACAAAATTTAATGTTACAAAAATTGCTCGGAGTGGCTTCCTCCTGCTTCGATGTGTCCCCTAAACCTGCGTTACGTACTCTGGCGTACTCTGTTGAAAATTCTTGGAGTGTTTCGTATTTCGTGAAATCCAGTTTAGATACGCTCTCAGAATATCAACATTAAGTACAGGAGTCTCATAAACCAGTGACTTTAAATGTCCCCAGACGAAGAAATCCATTGGATTCAAATCAGGCGATCGATCAGGCCATGCAATGAATCCCCTTCGACCAATACATCTTTGTGGAAATCGATCATTAAAAAAATTACGAACTGTCAGACTGAAATGAGCAGGAGCAGCATCATGTTAAAACACATTAGTTGGATGACGTCCAGAAGCACATCTTCAATTAAATGATGCAAATCATTTCCTTCTGTTCACTCACAGAATACATTTTATTCTGATTTCTTCGCTCTACAAAATACGAACAAACAAAAAACCATCAAACAATCAGCGGTCATCAAACAATGAAGGGACAAATCCTTTAATAACTCCCTAACGAATGGTTTTCAGACCCATGTTCTTATTAACTTTTTAAATTGTTTTGATGTTAAGAACACTTCCCCGAAATATTTGACACCAATTTAGATACACCCTGTATTTCCGCTCCCCCTATCATATCCAATGACGTGTGGGGGTGAAAGGAAGGGATGAGTTACGTGTTCCGGCTTGTGACGTGTGCCACAATATTGTAGCACACTTTTGCATCCCTGATCTAGAAGTCTTTACTATTCTCTAATTTAAACTAACTGGATGGTGATAATAATTTCAAGGAAAAATTATTCCGGGGCCGAGTATCGGTCCCAGGACCCTTCGCTCTCCCGACTGAGCTACCCCAGGAACTATACACGATACCGTCACAATTTTTCCTTTATATCCACACAACTCAAATGGGCTGACAAGACGCCAGAACCCAACTTTGAGTGCACACAATTTGTGTGACTTAAATTGTGGCTTTCTGTTAACGTACCTCCAGTAACGAAATATATTATGCAAATCTGGCCTTCAGGTAGTAGCTCCCTGTAAAGCATGTTTGAATAATTTCAAGGAAAAATTGTTCCGGGGCCGGGTATCGATCCCGGAACAATTTTTCCTTGAAATTATTCAAAGCTGCTTTACAGGGAGCTACTACCTGAAGGCCAGATTTGCATGGATAGTGATAGTTACACAAGTTCTACTGCGTTCTCAAGATAATGATCTAACATCTTTTAAATATATTTAGGAGATAAGTAAATAAGTTATACAGTAGAGTTCACTGCTTTATGAATGTCAGAGGTATAAAAAGTATTAGATAGATTAGTGGAGTTTAGTTATGCATTGGTTCGATTATTTTTTAAAATGAAGTAACAACAATGTATCATTAGTGCAGACACCTAACGTCGATGGAAGTAGTGACAGAAGGGTCCGAGGATTTGCCGTAGAATTACGAGACATTTATCTTACAGTTTTGAAAAACGCAGAGAAAATAATCAGGAATCAGTCCAAGCGAGGTTCTATTATATTAGAACAGGTAGGGTAAAGCTTGGTAAATCACAGTCTAGTATATACAGTCACGAAGCTCAATACGTAGTAAATATGCATCCATAAATAGTTGCTAACCACTAGGATCGCTAATATCGCCTCATTACAAATAATGCGAAATAGTATCGGCACAGTCTATTGTTTCTAGCACTCTCACAACTCAAGCTTCGTGGCTGTATATACTAGACTGTGGTAATATTGTGATAGTTTTTTTTTGAGAATTTATTACAATTTCACTGAGCGAGAGAAAGATTGGTTTTTTGCGTCAACGTATTAAGGGAATGTTCGTGGACAAGTTGCTGCACAAAACCGGTCCTTCTCTCGCTCAGTAAAATTGTAATACATTCTCAAAAAGAACTATCAAATATTATTCGTATCACAATATTACCAATCTTTACCCTATACTAATATAGGGGCGCGCGGTATGTTGCGGTTAACGCTTAACGCTACAAAACCAGAAGGTCGTGGGTTCGGTTCGATTCCCGATGGGGTCATGGATTTTTCCATTGATCTAATCCTTCAGCCCGCACTATGGCCATGGGTCTACTCAGCCTCTAACAGAAATGAGTACCAGGGGCATTTTCTTGGGGGTAAAGGGGGGGGGGAGAACGTAGAACTGACATTCCTACTGCCATTAACTTGCCTATTGTCTGTGAAGATGGGGAGCCTTAACCTCTCGCCACCCACTCTCTGGGCCGACCTGGCCTGTCATCCACCTTTACCTTTATACTAATATAACGTTCCGCGCTGTGGTGTCGTGGTCTAAGACATCCTGCCTGGGACTCGCGTTACGAAAGGCGCGCTGGTTCGAGTTCTCACGGGGGAAGAAATTTTCTCATGCAATTTCGGCTAGTGTATGGGACCGGTGCCCACCCAGCATCGTGATGCACTTGGAGAGCTACGACAGGTAGCGAAATCAGGTTACGAAAGCCAGCTATAACGGCTGGGGGGATCATCGTGCTAACCACATGATACCTCCATTCTGGTTGGATAATCGTCAACCTCTGCTTCGACATGAGAACGTGAGGCCAGCTGCCGACTAGGCGGTCATGGTCCTTCATGGGTTGTCGTGCCTCGAATTATTATTATACTAATATAACTGTGCAGATTTTAACAGCGCATTCCTTTGATAGAGTACACAACAAATTCTAACACTGTATTAGGCCTAATCCCAAATGCCGGCCTGGTTGGCGCAAGCGGTAGAGGCACTGAATGTCTCTACCGCTTAGTCCTTAGGATTGTGGGTTCGAGTCCCGCCTCGGGCATGTGTGTTGTGGTTGTATTAGTTAAAGAAAATAGAAACAGAAACAGAAGAAAAAAATCTGTACGAAGCAACTATGGAATTCACAACACATTTTTAGCTTCAGAATACTAGCTAATTAAAGGAATAATACTTCTGAATAATTAATTCTTTATCTGTAATATTCCTTTACCCTTAAAACTAAAGAAAAAAGGTATTTTACAAGCAATTTCAAATTAGTGTAACTCTGAAAATATTGAGAATAGGACCCATGTTTATATAACATTTTTTGCTCAAAATGTCTTTGATAGCATGCTCCGTAAGTTACGGTAACTCCTTGTGAATCATCCTGTATTTGCTAGAATACTGGGTGTCTGGTTTTGATTAGATCTGGGGCTACACCTTACACGAGCATAATATATGTATCTTTCTTCGAACCCATTTTATAATTCTATTTACAGTGAAACCTCTCCTTACGGACACCCCTAAGATAAGGACACTCCTCATATACGCCTATGTCCCAACTGAAATAATATAGAAATAATGATAAATTTAACTCTCGTTTACGGACATTCTCAGACACGGACACGAACAGCTGTTTCACAGTCCTAAAGCTTGCTTTACCTCCTGACTGCGGACAGAACTTGGATTACAAGACCTAATGTGTTACAAAAATGGAAAATTTAGTTTTGAGAACTGTACAGAAATTCCTTAACATGAAAGAAGACAATAAATAAGGGTCTCGTAGACTACCAATCCTTGTTATCTGTAAGGGGGTGGATAAACAAAGTCATAAAATTTAACCTGTCTGATGGTTCCAGGTTTCCACGATCGTGAAATTGTATTCGACACATGATAGGGTTAATAGGATTATTCTCTTCACTTCAATCAGCTCTTCTGTTTCTAGAGACATGGCACCTGAACGTAAAGGTTAGGTTGAAAAGTATAAGTTACAGTACTGCATAACTGTAGATCTACAGGGACATCATTTTATTTTTACTTCAATTTTTATTGTACCTGAGTTTTTTAATGTACTTCACTCCCACCCCCTCTACTAGTGAACTTCCAACTGTTCTCACAGAACCAAGCGTATACAGTCAAAGTCGCCTTAAGGTCGTAGTAAACACAAACAGTATTTAGTCAGTATAGTACGTTCCAGAAATATGTTCACGTTTTCCAGTGACGAAAGAGCTTTCAATATTGAATCATATTTTCGCACAGGTACTGTCGTCCGTTTGCCTACGTCGCATCACGATTTCCCTCACCCGCAACTGTTTAAAATAACTTAAATAAAAGTAATTAACTGTCACGTGATTTCCCCCCTTTCTACGATCCTGTGACCTAACCACTTGGACGGACAGTAGATAACATGTCTGAGTAATGTTATCTGTGCGGGTCGGGCAGAAGTGAAGATTGAATTTACAGTACGTAAGGTACTCTTTTATGTAATAGGTATAGAATTATTTCAACATGAGTTACTAGTACGAAGGACGAAACTGGTAATTGGAATTAGGTACAATAGTATATAGTGCGACAATATGCACAAAAGAACTGAAGCCTGATCTAAATGAACGGCCACCATTTTCAAAAATGTGTTTAAATATCCACATTATGATTATTTTTCAATTTAACTTCATTCTCTATATTGTACGCTAATGTGCTGTAGACAATATAATAAACACTGCATAATGAATACGTTCGCATGGACAGCTCAGTTCGTGAGTAAAAACACTTATTGTTAATCTGTACTGTATTTTGATTAAACAAAAACCTAATGAAAATTATCAAATTCAAAATTACGATATTTCCTAGTTTACGTAAAGGATGAACTACTTTTCTTCCCTCCTATATTTAGGAAAGTGATTTGTTTGTATTTTACGCCAGTATCATCGAACTTCAATCCTGGAAGGGGTTTCCGGCTCTGAACCATTAATCCAAAGGTATAGCCAGGTTAATATTAAAAATGTTAGTAAAAATAAAATGATGTCCCTGTAGAATAAAATTGCATGGCACAGTACTATATTTTCATTTTTCGGTCTTATCTACTGTAGTTCAAACTTGCAAAGAATTTACTATAGTATACTGTATTTAGAATTAAACTACAGTAATACATTTCATTTAAAGCGTGAAGGGATACATAATGCATATTATAAATTTACTGTTAGATTGGAGAGCCTCCCTCCCAATAAAGGACACCTCCCAGATACGGACAGTTTGTTACATCCCTTCGATATCCGTAAATGAGAGGTTTCACTGTATTTCATTCACATACGTATACGTGCATCTTACTCCATGATAAGTCAATAGAGAACGGTTCTCTTGAACTATAATTTTTTTCGATGTATACAATGTCAGTCATTTGTTACTTCAATTCCTCAGTTCCCAGCTATGCGTTCCAATTCTTTTCCGAAATATCCCCACGGGAACACTCAGCAGTGATTGTTCCGATAGTATCCACCCATCGTCCATCAAGAATTTCCCCCCTTGTAAGAGATTGCGGAAAATTGTTCCTTCTCCCATCTCCACGTTTTTGTTAGAATTCTCGCAGCTTTGAAAACTAAAGCATCTTGAAGACAAAAGAAGGATGGGAGAGTTGAGACAGGAGCTAACATACAAGATAAGAAGAACGGATTTATTTATACGCACGTCTGTAAATTTGCATGCTATTTTGTTTTTTTAGGTTTATAACAATTATTTAGGTGATATATGTGAAGTTTAAGATATCTTTTTCGTTATAATCTCTTTATCTTATTAAAATTACGATAAGCATACTATGATAGACTATTTCGTTTACAAATACAGTAAATTATGACATGTAACTTTCTGATTACACTCTGTATTTTGTGAACTTCGAGTAATTACATCTTCAGAAATCCCCAACAACAAAAAGAAATAAATCCTAACATCTAAAAAAAAAACAATAAATAATTTAACGACAAGGGTAAAAATCCCTTTCAAGCTAAATATATCAATTTATCATAACGAAAACGTGGAATTGTACCACGAATAAACCTATACGAATTAGACATCCTTTATTTAAAATTGCCAATAATGCTCTAATTGATTTACCAACACCATCTAAACTAATGAAAATTGTTTTTTTTTCTCTTATATTTTTTGTGGTATTTTTTGTGATATTTTTTCCTCTAATCGTAAGCATTTACTTATTACGTTATTAAGTCTATAAATTATTGTTTTGGTTTTATTTTTAATAGTATACATTTATTTGAATTGTTGAATACATAATTGAAGTAATTGAAACTACGTTTGCAAATTACCTTGTTGACTAGTTTCGGTGCACTGTAAGTTATCTTCAAAACTAACTAGATTATTGCTTGTTTTCTGTTTCTTCTGGAGTTACTTTGGCTGTGGGTGCGTTTTTGTTCGTAGTGTGGATTCAAATAGAATGTGTTCTGAAATTTAATTGTGTCTTGAGGATATGTTGTGGGTGTATTTTGTGTCTGTCTACTGTTCAAGTGTAGCCTACTTAATGTCTTGGTTTTCGGTTGAATATGTAGAAATTAAATAGACTAGAACAGTCATGTCAGCTGATGCCCATAGGCGCAAGCGTGCGCTTTAGAGCTCAGGAGAGCATGCGCGCTTTACAGCGGAAAGGAAAGAGACAGACGAAAGAGGTAGTATATGCAGCTGGGTCGAGTTATATACAGGGATGGCCAGCACTGATTCAATGGATAAAGGGAAGAAAACTTATTACAACTGTATCCATGTTAATTTTTAGATTTGTTTGAGAAGTATAAGTGCATTATAAGAATGTATGCTTTAGTTTTAATGCTAATTTTTCACAAGTTTGTTTCCTTTTTATTCGAAGGAAATATTTTCTCAACTTTTCTTTATAGAAAAGTGAAATTTTCGGATATAGATCTATTTATTTACAGGTACTGAAACAATATTTTCGTAAATCTAATATACCGTAAATACGTAGGCTATTACTGAGTGTATTACAAAGTTTGAAAATATTCGCATGGAAAATGTTTGTAAGAAATTGAATTAACAAAGCAACTACTGTTACATCATAAGCAAAATATATGTGCCCATATATTGTAAATAGCTTCAGGAAGTTTCTAAAAAATAATTTATATTCTGATGATAGGAAGTTGCTCACCAATATTACCTTAAAAGTATAGCGCGATAAGAGTTTTGTTATGCAATATTAGTTACACATAACACATATACATAGGTAACTTTGATCTGTACTATAATATTTTTTTGATTAGTTCATTGATTACTTTTATAAAGCTAAAGATACCATCAATATCAATTCCAACTTGCCATGTCATACTCAATCTCTTTTTTTTTTTTTTGGGATATTCTTTCTTTTCTTAGTAGTTGTAGTGCTAAAGAATTTATGTGAATATTCCTTCTTAACTCTTCATTATGTTATTAACGTTTAAAACACAACTGCAACATTAAGAAACTGGTGTTAGTAACCTACTTTTGTTTTACAGACAATATAGATAGTATCAAAAAAAAAGAAGCCATATAAAAATAAAGACATAAAATTTCACGTTCCGTTTGAAGTTTGTGCACCACTGTTTTCATAATGTAACAGGCTGCTTAATTCTCCTTCCATACCTAGCGCTTGATGCCCGCGCACGACGTCAAGGTCAGAAAAATGAGCTTTCTTTGAAATCACTGGACTAGAACAATACGGAATATACAGACACACAAAGTAATTACATACTGTACACGTTAGTCTTGATTTCACGCCTATACATATCATACCAGCAATTGCGTACAGTATCTTAACACACGATATTATACCATATCATTACCATTCATACCATACAGACATATTTTTAAGAACTCTCACAAATTAACCACCTTTAAAGCACAGAAAGTGCAATTTCATCGTTGTTCTATTGATGCGAAGATCCATAAGAAGAAACAGCAGATGTGAGGATTTTCCGAGATGTGATGGGATAAGATGGAATGGATGAATAGCAACTCATAGAAAAAAGATAGGTAGGTCGACGGTTACGCGGAAAGAACAACCTTACGAAGCTTTAACAGGCACTGCACTTAAACTGTAAGGAAGATGATGATCGGTATACATAAATCAGAGGTCTGCATCGGACATTTTCGCTCTAGCGCCAAGTAGTTCATAACATAATCCGATAGCTAGCGCATATGCGTGATGAGTAAAATTGTCACGAGCGATAAATCCTCGAACGGTATAAGCCGAGCGTTAGACATTCGTTCTTGTTACAGTGATGAACTGTGTAGTAACATCATAGATGTTTATCATTTCAAAACTTTGCAGTGTTTAACTAACCTCTCCATAGTAAAACTACAAAACTTTCTTTAAAATGTAATATAAATGTTGTAGGTAAATGTTTTTCTTTTTCCACACAGGAGTGATTTTGATTTTGCCACATCTGATAGATGTTATTGGATGTAAATGTAATTATTATAAACGGAGAACACAATCACGATAATGCAAGAACAGTATCAAGTTTTCTAGTAATAATAATTAATGCGTGTTATTATTCGGTTGAGAACCTTTTGTCATCTAGTCTTCTGTCTAAAAATCTGAAAGTTAGAATTTATAAAACAGTTATATTACCGGTTGTTCTGTATGGTTGTGAAACTTGGACTCTCACTTTGAAAGAAGAACAGAGATTAAGGGTTTTTGAGAATAAGGTGCTTAGGAAAATATTTGGGGCTGAAAGGGATGAAGTTACAGGAGAATGGAGAAAGTTACACAACGCAGAGCTGCACGCATTGTATTCTTCACCTGACATAATTAGGAACATAAAATCCAGACGTTTGAGATGGGCAGGACATGTAGCACGTATGGGCGAATCCAGAAATGCATATAGAGTGTTAGTTGGGAGGCCGGAGGGAAAAAGACCTTTAGGGAGACCGAGACGTAGGTGGGAAGATAATATTAAAATGGATTTGAGGGAGGTGGGATATGATGGTAGAGACTGGATTAATCTTGCTCAGGATAGGGACCAATGGCGGGCTTATGTGAGGGCGGCAATGAACCTCCGGGTTCCTTAAAAGCCAGTAAGTAAGTAAGTAAGTAAGTAAGTAAGTAAGTAAGTAAGTAAGTAAGTAAGTAAGTAAGTAAGTAAGTGAGTGAGTAAGTAAGTAAGTAAGTAAGTAAATAAGTAAGTAAGTAAGTAATAATAATCTCTAATAATTAGTGTGTGAACCTTTGCGTCTGTAACAGTTGTGCAGCATGATTATACGTTTCATTATATTTTCTGTAACGTTATCTCTGTACTACGGTAATATTGTTATTAATCTACTGCTACATCTATAATATTTTGTAAGACGTTTCTACATTGTCGCAGTATATAGGCGGAACACTATGTATGGACCTATCATATTATATACTAGCCGTATCCGTGCGCTCCGCTGCACCCGTTAGAAATAAATATAAAGTAATTACATAATTAAAATAGGACATCTGATCCTGGGAACATTCGTGTTTGATAGAAGGATAAATCGTTTAATATGTTACTTAATTTAAATTGCTCCAAATAAATGCGATCATTTTGGTCCAGAGACACTCATTTGGTGCAATGACAATTCCTTTAACATGTTTCTTAATTTTTATTACATGCAACCATAGTTTAATGAAGATTGACATCATTTAGATTTAATGTGTATATTTTATTTTACTTGTTATAGGTTTCCATTGAATTATGGTAATAACTTAATTTTAACACTTGTTTTCTACGTATTCAGTAAATGGTGCTTGGCCCACTATGGTTCTGAACCCTTCAAATAACTTAAATTATATTATATAATATTACATATTATATATTATATTATATTATATTATATTATATTATATTATATTATATTATATTATATTATATATTATGTTATATATTATATCAGGAGTTACTGTAATAACATTATAGCATTATGTTCATCTAGAGAAACTACACTTTCCAATGGTGAAATAAATAATTAATTATACAAATCGGTTAATTTAGCTTCCGATATTACTTCATACAAACACAGAAACATTCTCTGTAGGCTATCTTTCATAGCTTTCGATTGTTGCTGTCCAAGGCCCCTTATAGACGAAGTCATTTGTTTTTTAATTCATTACACGGCCTTAGATGGCAGTTATTTCAATTTTAAAACTCATTTATCTCATTAAATATCAGTCCTATCAACATTTTTCAAGGAATAAAACTTATCGCAAATTATTTTTAAAGAAACTTTTGTTATGTAACATTTTTCATGATAATCAATAATACGCGAGATATTTCGATGTATTTAATTCAGGCCCCCTTATAACCTCCCTTTTAAATAATGTATTTTGAATGCCATATAGCCTAAAATCTAAGTTACAACGAACTTAATTTATATTCCAATTTTCATCGAAATCCGTTCAGCCATTATCGCGTGAAAAGGTAACAGACAGACAGACAGACATACAAACAAAAATTTCAGAAAAGCGATTTTCGGTTTCAGGGTGGTTAATTATATATGTTAGGACCAATTATTTTTGGAAAATCGAAAATTACCAGAAAAATTTCGACTACAGATTTATTATTATTATAGATTTGGTATATATAAATCAAATGTTGAATAATTATTAATTAGCAATAATAACTGTAGATCGGAGTTTTTCATACTATTTTATTTATAACTTCATGTTACTGTTTTGGTACGTTCCATTGATTGTTCCATTAAACGTTTGTCATAAACGCAGAAAATAAAGCCTTATTTTTACCGTGTGAGCAAAATATAATATGTGTATCTTATCTGTCGCCTTCCATACAAGATAAGACATCTCGGTGAGATGACCTTGTGCTGTGCTTCTATTTATTACGAGCGTATCGCGACCGATCTTATCTCACTCGAGAGTGCGACATTCGACCGAGTTGAAGCGAGCGATTTAACTCCAATGCAGCACTCTGAGTCATATTAAATGTAGGCCTAATACAGAGAGACAATTTAAGCGGCTTTAAAGTTTGTGTCGATCTCAATACAAGGGAATTTCTTAACTATTTGCTACATGACAGTATAAAGTAGATTTTAAAGCGTGTAGTTGCGGTCTTCATCTCATCCCAGTAAGCGTATTCGCCATGGGATAAGGCCTCAGAGTTTAAGACCTTCACGAAGCCGTAACAACCGCTTGAATAGGCCCCTTGTTGCGGCCCGGCACACTTTGAGATCCCCTCTATTGAGCTGCGTCTGAAAGCTGCCCGCGGGGAATACCGCTATATTGTAATTATCGAAACAAAATGGAAATTGGATTTTACCCTGGCTGTCACTGCAGCGTGGACGGTAAACAGAAACAGTCTCGTTCCAGATTGGCGATAACAGCAAATTTCGCATCGAATGGTTTGCTTTAAAACCTGCTTTTCAGTCGTTGAGCTTCATTTCAAAACACGCATATTTAGTTATTAGTGGACTTACATACCAAGTTGAATGGGTTTATTTACATTGTGCAGCCAGAAGTCATCATGTTATTATACAGGGACATCATTTTATTTTTACTAACATTTTTAATATTAACCTGGCTATGCCTTTAGAGAACCGGAAACACCGTTCGCTACCTCCTTCCACGACTGGAGTTCGATGATACCGGCGTAAAACACAAACAAATCACTTTACTAGGTATAGGAGGGAAGAAAAGTAGTTCATCCATTTACGTAAACTAGGAAATATCGCGATTTTGAGTTCGATAATTTTCATTAGGTTTTTGTTTAATCAAAATGCAGTACTGTATTAAGAATAAGTGTTTTTACTCACGAACTGAGCTATTAATGCGAACGTATTCATTATGCAGTGTATATTATACTATCTACAGCACATTAGCGTACAATATAGAGAATGAAGTTAAATTGAAAAATAATCATAATATGGATATTTAAACACATTTTTGAAAATGGTGGCCGTTCATTTCGATACAGGCTTCAGTTCTTTTGTGCATAATATCGCACTATAGACTATTGCATCTAATTCCAATTGCCAGTTTCGTCCTTCGTACTAGTAACTCATGTTGAAATAATTCTGTACCTACTCTATAAAAGAGTACCTTATGTACTGTAAATTCCATCTTCACTGCTGCCCGACCCGCACAGATAAAATTACTCAGACATGCTATCTACTGTCCGTGCAAGTGGTTATGCCGCAGGATCGTAGAAAGGGGGAACTTACGTGACAGTTAATTACTTAACGAGGCCCTTTTATTTAAGTTATTTTAAACAGTTTTATAATATTACGTAAACGTCCAATTCCTAACAGAAATTAATGTTTTCAGAAAAGAGCTAAGACAGCCCTGCTTTTACAGAGGGGCGTGCAGAAGCAGGTGGGGGAAATCGGGATGCGACGTAGGCAAACGGACTGTACCTGTGCGAAAATATGATTCAATATTGAAAGTTATTTCGTCACTGGAAAACGCGAACATATTTCTGGAACGTACTATACTCAATAACTCAGTACTGTTTTACTATATGCGGCCTTGATTCCGTCTGGAGAACAGTTGAAACGTCATTAGTAGGAGGGGTGGGAGTGAAGTACATTCAAAAACTCAGGTACAATAAAAATTGAAGTAAAAATAAAATGATGTCCCTGTATTAAGTAGTGAAAAATTATTCACTAAACTTACAAGAAGTTCAACTAATACATTCTGTAGTATGACATTTACTACTGAAGACAAAGGAAAACAGCATTAGAGAATAAAGGACTTCAGTTGCTGCAGTAGCATAACCCTTCGTATCATTTGCTCTGTTAGCAACGCCATATCATCAGCAAATCTACGCACTTTATTCTTCTTCCTCCTACTACAGTGAAACTTCTCAATAGCGGACACCGCCGGGGAAAAATTAAATGTTCGTTATTGAGAAGTGTCCGCTATTTAGAAAATCGTTAGTATGTATACAGTACATTACAATTTCTCATACATATTCAACACTATATTTTACAGTACAGTACAGTAGACAGTGTGATTGTTTACAGTATTCATCCAGAGAGAAATGAAGAGTCCGCTGCAAGAATGATGGATGCCACTTTTTTTTTGTCGAAAATGAACCAAGACTGTCAATGCATAGCTTAAGACATATAGAATGTACATAGAGAGTTACATGGAATTAACACTGATAGTCATTGTCCAGTAATGATCGGAAAATCACAGTTAAGATTTGAGCGCTAAGCATTGCAAACTTTCAATTGCTTCTCCTGAAAAATGTATTCCAAATGACATCCATCATTCTTGCAGTGGACTCTTCAAATAGTACCAGTAAATGTTTTGAAAAAAAAAAACATCACTAACCTGAGTTTTTCCCACATTAAACTTTGTTGCCAGCTTATGAATAATTAATTTCTCATTCTCACTATGCTTTACAATGTCCACTTTCTCTTTTAGTGACAAACGTTTACGTTTTTGTGACATTTTTAATGTGACTGTACTTCCGAAAACTCAACTTGATAAACTAAGAAAGTACGGACTGCTCACGTACAGTATCACAACTAACAACTGTGCTGCTTACCTTCAATAAAGTGCAAGAACGTTCAAATGCACGATAATGATTGTTGCAAAGAATTCCGTTTAATTTACTACCGGCTTTTTCTTTTTTTTCTTTCACGCTGTCCGTTATTTTGAAGTTTTAATTGTTGTTGGCAGATACATTTCAGTGTCCGCGTCCGTTATTGAGAATGTCCGCAATTTGGAAGAATTTTATCATAAGGGCCAATGTTATTTTGCAGGGGAATTTTAAAATGTCCGCTATTGAGAGGAGTCCGCTATTGGGAAGTGTCCGTTAAGGGAAGTTTCACTGTATAACTCTTCTCATGTTCTGAAAATAGTGGTTCACTAAATCCTGCAAGTAGATGCTGAACAGGGTAGGTGATAAATAGCATTGTAATAAGCTGTAATGTAAATATCGAGGGCACGGGATGTTAGCTTCATTCGGCCATTTGATCACTTCTTAATAATCTGTACTCTCAATAGATTTTAATCCCACAAACCTCTTAATCAAATATATTATTTTAATGTACCGAAGTACATATGATATTTCCATGCAGATATTCTGCGTCATCATACGATGTAAGAGTAATGGAACGGAGAAAAATTCTCTCCGGCGCCGGGATTTGAACCCGGGTTTTCAGCTCTACGTGCTGATGCTTTATCCACTAAGCCACACCGGATACCACTCCGGCGTCGGACAGAATCGTCTCAGATTAAGCTCCAACTCTTCGGTTCCCTCTAGTGACCGCCCTCTGCACTACGTCATAGATGTCTATGAACGTAGGACTGGAGTCCACACATGTGCTGAGGTGCACTTTATATGAGTGACTAGTTGGCCGGGATCCGACGGAATAAGCGCCGTCTTAAATCACGAAGTGATTTACGCATATCATATATATTATTTTTAGTCGACCTGGTTGGCAAGTTGGTATAGCGCTGGCCTTCTATGCCCAAGGTTGCGGGTTCGATCCCGGGCCAGGTCGATGGCATTTAAGTGTGCTTAAATGCGACAGGCTCATGTCAGTAGATTTACTGGCATGTAAAAGAACTCCTGCGGGACAAAATTCCGGCACATCCGGCGACGCTGATATAACCTCTGCAGTTGCGAGCGTCGTTAAATAAAACATAACATTTATATATTATTTTAATGTACCGAAGTACATATGATATTTCCATGCAGATATTCTGCGTCATCATACGATGTAAGAGTAATGGAACGGAGAAAAATTCTCTCCGGCGCCGGGATTTGAACCCGGTTGAACATGTGTGGACTTCAGTCCTACGTTCATAGACATCTATGACGTAGTGCAGAGGGCGGCCACTAGAGGAAACCCAAGAGTTGGAGCTTAATCTGAGACGATTCTGTCCCACGCCGGGGTGGTATCCGGTGTGGCTTAGTGGATAAAGCATCAGCACGTAGAGCTGAAAACCCGGGTTCAAATCCCGGCGCCGGAGAGAATTTTTCTCCGTTCCATTACTCTTATATCTCTTAATCAAAGCTGGGTGTGATTGAAAATGTTATTTCATTATTTGTTTTGTGTCTACTATCATGAACATCATAGGGATTTTATGATGTGATTTAGTTGGCGTCTAAATTAAGATAGCTCAGATTTCTGATTTGCATTAACCCTAAAACAAATCAAGTAATACGATTTAATTTAGAGAGACCATTGTTCTGAGCCGGGCGATATAAACATCATCACGTATCGCAAATTAGGACAGGGCGAATCGACCCACGCCGGCGGCCGGGCAGCTATAACGTGAAATAACTTTTTAATTCTCGTCTTTTTGTAGGGATTGTTCTCTCCAGAGCTGACATGATTATCCGTCCAGATCCCATTACTGCTCCCTGGGCCACAGAGTCACCATCAATTAGAGGCTTAGTGCTCGTAGCGGATAGCTCCAAAGCCCCGCCGGCATTAAGGTCTCTTGCATAACGGTGTAACCTACAAACCGATGACTCAGTCAGTATCTTGAGGTTGGCAGCTCTTTTAAAATGTGGGTCGGAAGATGGGACTCGCGGGTCAAGAGGGAAGCCATTTATTTCGTGACCTTCAGTTGATCCAAAAAGACTTATTTCAGGAAATGAGATAGAGGGTCGATGCCATATCTCTTCGAAATGTGTATGGTATTCATCAGCTGGAGTAGACAGTTATCTCTAAGCGTGTAACGTCACTTTCCGTACTTCATCTCTTCTATTTTAAAACGTCATGTCAAATTCTGCACATTGTTTTTAAATCAATCCGTGTCATTATAGTATATTATGCAACGAGCCTATAATGGTAGTAATTAAGACGCCGGTATGTTTGTTTATTTTTTTTTCAGTAGGTTATTTTACGACGCTTTATCAACAGCTTAGGTTATTTAGCGTCTGAATGAGATGAAGGTGATAATGCCGGTGAAATGAGTCCGGGGTCCAACACCGAAAATTACCCAGCATTTGCTCATATTGGGTTGAGGGAAAACCCCGGAAAAAACCTCAACTAGGTAACTTGTCCCAACCGGGAATCGAACCCGGGCCACCTGGTTTCACGGCTAGATGCGCTAACCGTTACTCTACAGGTGTGGACATGTTTGTTTATGAAACGAGCGCAAGCGAGTTTCATAATTTTCATAAGAGCGTCTTAATTACCATTATAGGCAAGTTTCATACGACTTTTTATGCTCGACCATATTTCTAACTTTAAATTATTCGTAAGTATTCATGTTATGGTTATGTAAGTGAGGAGCGGAACTGACCTGAATTGTGAGATGTGCGCAGACGCGAAAGTATTGATTTTTTCCGAAACACGAATGTCATTGACCTTGATATAATCTAGAGAATAACATGAACATTAGGCTTGATATAACCTGGAAATTGATTTAGAATTGAAAAACGAGATGACAAATTGAATTTATTTGAATATTATTTACAATTAACGCTAATTATTATAGTATCAGAACATAACCTTCTGCAACAGTATTGGATTTCCAGCCTCCGTGACTTTTCGCTAGTTGTCTTTCGATTGCATATCCGAGAATAATCGATACTTGCGGTTTTATAATGGTACAATGGTGATTTCTCATTGGCTGAACAACTGAACTATAATGAATAGATGTACTTTAATGAGGTGCATTAAAGGGCTACTACCAGGTTACTACATTTCGGTATGGTCGAGCATAAAGAATTATACGTAAGTTACTGTAGAGACAATAATTCTAAATGAATGAAGTGTATTTATTGATACACAATTGTACAAACTCATGTACAATAGTGGAAAAAAAAACCGGACCGACCCTTGTAGCTGATTTCAGAGCCTTGTTCACTCCAGAGCGCGATAGACTGGTAACTAAAACTTTCGTGATTCGAATCTTGTATGGGAAGGAAACTTTTTTTTTTGTTCCTTATTCAAATTTATTCCCAATACCTGGTAAAATTCATGTTCTGGGAATAATAAGTTAATTAAGTAGTAAAAAATATCGCTGCACTCGAAAAATATTGAGAATAAATTTGAATACGGAACAAAAAAAAGTTTCCTTCGCAGGCAGGATTCGAACCACGAAAGTCTTAGTTACCAGTCTATCGTGCTCTGGAGTGAACAAGGCTCTGAAATCAGCTACAAGGGTCGATCCGGGTTTTTTTTTTTTGCTACTACTGTACACAAGATCCTTCGCCTGTACGGCCATTCGTGCTATAACCAGGTACAGTTTGCATTGTCAAAGAAAACAAAAGAATGCTACTAATAATAAAATAGTAAAACAACAATAATTGTTATTATTACCATAAAAGCACAGTGAAACATGTAGGCTATATAAACAATTCAATTCCTTATTAAAATTGCAGTAAATAATCCAAATAATAAATATAAATGTAAGACATAAAAAACATGTATATATGTACATCCAATAAAAAACAAATAGAAAAAAAAACACACAATAAATACAAAAAGAACATTATCCCCTAATTGCCTTATTCGCTCAATGTTAATATTACCGATTGCAACACTAATAAATAACTCATCCCCTTATTTCCTCGGCGCCCTCCCCCTCGGCCAGTTTCATCCTCAACTGTCGAACTTTTGCCATAAATTTTCCCACACTCTCACAGAATTTAGCGTTATTTAATATATCGCATGTTGCCAAGTGCCCCCTGCTAGATGTAATGAAGGACTCTGGCAGGAATCGTTTCCTCAGAGTGTCTGTGGCTTCACACTCCGATAAAATATGGTGTGATGTCTGTGAAGTCGACTCAGAAAAACGGACACTAGTCAGGTTGCCAACCTCAACAGGAGCAAGTCTGCTACAAACATCCCGAAAATCAGGTACAAATACCAAAATTAAGCTACGCAAAAAATCTAAAGAACTTGCGTAAATATTGTTAAATTTGCTGCAATTTTATTTATTTATTTATTTATCTATTTATTTATTTATTTATTTATTTATTTATTTATTTATTTATTTATGTCTATAATAGGGTAAAATCCCAATTACAATGCAGTACGTATATTTCCTTAGAACATAAAATTGGAGATAACATGAAAAAAGAGATAAAAACAGATACAAATGTAAATACAAATGAAAAATGAAAAAAAAAACAGACAAATACATACTATGTAAATAAAAGACACAGATATATATATAAATACAAAATAAAAAAAAATAAAAATAGATAAATATAGATATCATAACCAAAAGATGTAAAAATGTAGCTATAAATGGCAAATTACAGAGTAACAAATAGATTTATTTATTTATTTATTTATTTATTTATTTATTTATTTATTTATTTATTTATTTATTTATGTCTATAATAGGGCAAAGTCCCAATTACAATGCAGTACGTATATTTCCTTAGAACATAAAATTGGAGATAACATGAAAAAAGAGATAAAAACAGATATAAATGCAAGATACGAATGTAAATACAAATGAAAAATGAAAAAAAAAACAGACAAATACATACTATGTAAATAAAAGACACAGATATAGATATAAATGAAAAATACAAAATAAAAAAAATGAAAAATAGATAAATATAGATATCATAACCAAAAGATGTAAAAATGTAGCTATAAATGGCAAATTACAGAGTAACAAATAGATTTATTTATTTATTTATTTAACCTGGTAGAGATAAGGCCATCAGGCCTTCTCTTCCCCTCTACCAGGGATAGATAGCAATATTATTTAAAATCAACTACCTTCAGTACATTTATAAGAAAATGTTTATATTTCATGTAAGAAATGCTGAAATCTAGATCCCATGTTTTACATATTTCCTTGAATTTTGAACACATTTTTAATACTGCTGAATTTTTATGTGCTGAAGTGTTTGGTTTTTTATAATATAACAATTGACGATTTCTTAAATGTGATGTTCTACTTCAAGCTGGATTTGTGATAATGTTTCGCTATTATCCACTAGCCCGTTGCATATTTTATACAATAAAAGTTACTCAGCAAGTAATCTACGAATGGCAAGATACATTAAATTAAATTCAACGAGTAGACTGTTGTACGAAATTTTGTTATGGAAAGCCGAATAAAGATATTTTTAAAAATAAAGATATCTTGAGAATCGTTTCTGAATTTTTTCAATTTGATTACAATGTGATTTACAAGTGAGTGATCAAATTACTGAGGCATATTCCAATTTAGCGCGAACATGACATTTAAAAAGGAGTGTCAAAGTCGTAATGTTTTGTAAATTTATTGAGGTTATAATAAAAAATCCCAGATTTTTGAAAGCATTATTTGTTATATTAAATATGTGATTAGGAAAAGTCAAATTATGATTAATAGTTACACCGAGATCTTTTACACAATATATTCGTTGTAATAATTACCTCTTAAATGAGATGTAGTCCTTGTACAGTGTAAGTAATATATATATTTTTGTTTTATATTAAAATTTAACCCATTATTTAAAAGCCATTTATAAACACTGTTGACATAAATTTGCAGAAATTCGATTTTCAAATTTTTGCTCTATTAAATAACTTAAATAGTGATACAGCAAATAATAAAATCTCCTATATATATCATCATAGACCCTACTGTGAGATTCGAATCGCACGAACACCAGCCAGAAGAAGTACACGAGGAAAAAAGGAATATATATGAATCTTCCATCAGTTTTTATAAGGACAAATAACATCTGGAATCCATCGTCATTACGGGACTATTGATAGGAGCCCGTGGGACCATACCCCGGTTCCTAGTCGACTTCTGTAAATCTTTTGGCCTGCATAAAAGTATTTTAAGAGATCTAACAATTGCAGCACTCAAAGGCTCAATAGCTATTTTCAGGCATCATACATATGGACCATGACTAATTCGCATCTCCTTGACGTTACTTTGTTTAACATCATGTGTTTCAATATAATTCAAATTCTTTCTTTCTCACTCTAACAACAATTTATCACTAAGCCTCAAGGCTTTTACTCTATTGTATCAGGGTACTCTTTGTCGACGGCAACCTGTAGTGGTTACAGGAAGAAATTAAATTAAATTAAATTAAATTAAATTAAATTAAATTATATATATATATATATATATATATATATATATATATATATAATTTGAACTGGTAATGGAAATTACGGGAGAACGGCTGAACGGATTTTAATAAATGGCCCCTCATTTTGAAGCTTGGAATCCAAAGTTTTTCGAAAAAGTAGTAGTTTTCAGTGAAATGTCAATTTTCCTACATAATTTTCATATTTTCCAAAATCCATCTGTTGTCAGTTTTGAGAACTAATTTTATTGAATCACGGCCGACTTGATTGAATTTCGGAACAAAACATACACTACAGTAAACAATAGGCTATTACACGAAGGCAGGATTGCCGACATATTTAGAGCTCAATTCAATTTGTTATTAAAAACTGATTCTGCAGTGTATAATTTTCTGAGTACAGCTGTGTATTGGATATTCAAATCTACGAAACCTGAGGTGGTTTGGTGACATTATTACCATTATAAATTAAATATTATTATAGTTAATATCATGATGCGTCTATTTTTCATTAATTGTACATAATATTGATGCTATATTGATGACATGAAAGTGAAACGTTTTGAGGTTATGTAAGTAAATGTAGAGAATATCTTAATTCAGATCTTCATTTCCATAATTTACTGAGTGAGTGCTATATATAACTACAAACTTAAGTAAGATAATAATATTGTTATTAAAAGTCAAATATTTTTATATCATATTAACCCAGTGGGGTTGGGTCTTTTTCATATACTTAATGGCGGTGTAGTATACTGTAGATATTGATATGTGTCATTGTCTTCAGTATTGGCTCGAGAGAGCGCAAAAATTACAGTTCCTAAGAAAAGATAAAAAGGTATTACTTACTGATAAAATAAGAGGCCTAGAAAATTTTGTAGTCTCCAGATCATTTCAGCAAGATCTCTTAGTAGGATAAAATGATTTTACGCTCTACATTTCAAGTTCTACATGCAGCAGCTATACGAAAATGCCATTGTTCGAAAACTTAGCAAACCTGACATTTTTTTTACTTTTGCCTACAATCCACAATGACCTGAAATAGCTACTGCTATCGTCCTGACATTGATACTTGTGTTTTCGCGTTGAAACTCAAAAACTGAAGTTGGATAGGTTGAAGAAAAAGTATTTGGCCTAAAAAACCCATTCAGAGGGAGTATGTTTCATTATTATGGAAGCAAATAACTATCAAAAAGACAAGTATTCTTCATTGAAAATAAACCTGAAAAATTTTTATTTGAACGTCTAACGAACTTAGTTTGCAGCAGCAGCACAAACCACTGGTGTAATTATATTTCTTTGTTTCGAAAATGTGAAAATTCACAGTCTCCTATGTACGGCTGCCATAGGATGAATAAATGTGTTTTTTCTTCCTACTGAAAAATTTTATATCTTTCACATAGTTATTACAGGAACAACGACGATATAAATTCCTGTACCTTGTTCGGTGTTGTGTATGAACCCGAAGGGACTTAGTGTATTCGTATTACAAATTTAGCAAATATGAGTACAATTAATCAGGAGACATCTCGCTAGTTCTAAACTTGTAAATTCCAAATAAGAGACGGGGTGTGTTGTTAATTATTTCTCATGTTTGATGGCCTCCGTAGGTGATATTCTGGGAATAATTTTAATATGAGTATCTGCATGTTCCGAGAATAATAAATTGAATTATGTACATTGATTGTTACGTAGAATGTGTAGACAACGATTTTTCTATCTCTGGCATGTGTCCAAATTCCCATTCCATATTTGTCCGCAACATAGTTACATTGTGACATTGTGGGAACGAACGTACAATCTCTTCAAATTGAAACAATGCTCATGGGTGATACCTTGGGGACGCAATGTAAAATAATCAACTATTCCGGAGAAATGTTTTACTTCTACCTCTAATTTAGAATTTGGGTTAATAATTGATGTTCTGTACTATGTCTCAAGTGACAGTATTTCCAGTTACAAACTCATCGGATTCGGGTTCCATTCGTGAATAGGAAGTGGAGATTTGTTCCCTTTAAGGACTGTGTGTTTCTTTTCTATGTTGGTCCTGTGTTGATCAGAGTCATTCTGTTAAAATAATTACGAATTTCGGCTATTTCCGGATGTTTAATGTTGATTTCTAATCCTCACAAGAACGAGTGTGGAACTAAGTAATAATAATTGAATAATGATGCAATTACTTTTTTGCCATGATTGTTAGCAAATACTTAAAAAGAGTTTAGGACACCAAAGTTTATTTTGTAATTTGGATATACAATAAATTACTTGTGTTCTTTGAACAGTAGTTCATGAAAATAAAGCATACGGTTATTTGTACTAAAATAAAGAAACTAAATTGTTTAGAAACATGTTTCATATAAACTATACTGGGTGGAAGGTAAGATAGTACATTAATTGTAGGATGTGATTCCTTAAAATATAACGAACAAAAAAGTCTAATACCATTTTGCTCGTTCTTGCGAAGTTTCTGAAGAAATAATACTTTTATGCCGACATTTCGATCGCAAATTTTACGAATACTGTTTAAAATACGGTTTAATTTCTTGTATACCAACGAAGAGAACGTTTATTATGTTCACGTTGCAGCAGTATTTTAATTAGAAAATTCACAGATATCGAAATAATCGATTGAAGAAACAATGAAAACATTGATTGTCGGGTCACGTACAGAAGGTCTAAAAATCTGGCATCGCTGTCCGGACGGCAGACAGTTTGCCTAGTACTCGCAACTGATCAGCTGTTGTGATGTTTACATTGGATTATTGTGCAGTTGGACGTACAGCGATACAGTTTAGTTTATTTCAAAACTACGAGATGCCAGAGTTCACAAATCGTGGGTACTTAGACATGATCCAGGTCGCGGAAGAAATTCGGAACAGTGAAGAACTACTGGCCAGAGTTCGTCATAATTGGACTAGAAGATGTGAAAGCTACACGCACGCTGATGGTGTACATTTTGAGCAGTACCTGTAAGATGTGAGTGAAATGTGGTTTACAGAGTTTATTAATCTTTATTTCATTATTAACGCCCAGATTTATAAAACAATAAACTGTAAACTCTAATGTTAATTACATCTTGTTCACAAAGTTACATCAGTTTTTTTTCATTAATTGTAACTGGAACTTTAATCCTAAGTATTTTCACTAATTTTGACATAGTTTCCTGATTTTCACGTTATTTCTTGTTATTACTGTACGTATTTTTTGCTTACATTAAAATTATTACGCCATACTTAGTATTGAATTGTTGGTGTATTGCTTTGTAAGTTGATAATTCTGTATTCATTTTTGAACTGCGCCCGAACACGAGCTGTTTTGTCCATTCGGATTATTAATTTACATTTTCTGATATTAAATTACACAAACTAAACAAATAACAGTTTCGTCCCTATCCGGAGTTTAAGTAGGTCATTTTTGTGTGAAGATTTATCCCCAGATTAGCTCGTGAAATATTGCACCGAAGCTCAGTACATTTGTTCGCTGCCGTCCTCCCCTCACCTGCTGCAAGATACATGGTGAAAGGTAGTTGAACTTAACCCACCCCCTTCAAGTTGCTTACCGCATGAGGTGTGGGGTATTACTTATGCGGCGTTGAGACATCTTGCAATTGCCGTCAGCCCTTTCGAAACACTTGTAATTGTCTCACTATCCGTAAGTCCTAAAATTTATTTATTTGACAAAACTTACTCTAAATAATGAGATCTATGGCCCCTGTCAATTAATGTACTACCTTACCTTCTACCCTGTATACATATATAGTGGAAATGAAATAACCTTGCAGATTTTCAGAGCGCATAGCTCTTGTTGTATGTAACAAAAACACTGTAATATCATATTTGTGGAATGTTCTTAGAGACTTTGTCAGCTATGGATGATTTATAATTTCTTTCATACAATTCATAATGCTAAGATGCCATAAAGTGCTGTATCCAACTCGTGGATAATCTTATTATGACACTCGTGAAAATTGTCACATTCACCATAATCATCAAGATTATTCACTTGTTGCATAAATAACTATTACTTATTTACTAATATTCTATTGTGCTGTACAAAAGCCAGCGGCCAAAAATAATAATAATAATAATAATAATAATAATAATAATAATAATAATAATAATAAGTTAAATGTATGGCAGAAATCTACACATTATGTGTAATTGTATACATTTACACTTTTTTCCTAAGCGGTAAAATTTAAAATTAACACATGTAGTTACAAACAAGAGAGAATTTTACATAGTTCATCCTCGCAGTTCCCATAGAGACATCCGAATTCAGAGAGTGGGATTTCATGTTTTGTTCGTTGCGGGGAAGAGATTTTGGTGTTCATTTAGGTTTTTTGTGACAAAAAATCCATTGAATGATTTTCGAATGTTATCGGTGCACTACCACAAAGCTAACGGAAAGTGTACAATGCATTATATACTTTGTACTGCAACACAATAGAACCAACTTTAATTTGGTGACCAGTACCATCATTGTAACAGAGAAATTCACAACGTAAACTTCAAATTAGAGACGTAATTGTTCTGCCATGGCAGCTGTTATATTGTGCTAGAAAGGAAAAATGGAAAACAAATTTTAAAACACTTCACGTTGATTTACGAGAGGAGAGTGTTTTTCCATTATATGCGGCAGCAATAATTATTGGACAACGGTAACTAAGCAGACAATAAAGTTATGATTAATTTGAGATATCGTCGTATTATAATATTTCTCGGCTCAAGTGGAGTACGTTTGATGCAAAATTTGATTAACAAAGTCTTTGGGCACCAATGTATAGGCTACGACCAATAATTATTAAAATCTCTATATTTACTACTCGTTTATGATTACGACGATACAATAAAAATTAAATGGTGAAAATTCTTTATTTTCTTGCATGCAATGTATTTTATTTTTATTTTATTACTTAACGACTCTGTATCAATTACCAGGTGATTTATCGTTAATGGAATTGGTGATAGCGAGATGGTATTTGACGAGATGAGGCCGAGGATTCTCCACAGATTACCTGACATTTACCTTACGGTTGAGAAAAATCTCGGAAAAAAACCAGTCAGGTAATCAGCTCAAGCGGGAATCGAACTCACGGTCGAGCGCAACTCTGGATCGGCAGGCAAGCGCCTCAGCCGACTAAGCTACGCCGGTGGCTGTATTGTAATTACGTCACATTTTGCATATAGAGTAAAGTTGCCTAATTCCGTGATACGTTTTTTTCACTGAATGTCACGGGGATGAGTATCTTGCTAGGAAGTTCACCGATGTCTCAAAAGTAGGCGAAAGATGTCGGCGCTATGGTCGAATGGCAAAGCTTTGACTGACATTCAATTTTACAAAAGTATCATGGGATTAGGGATATCACGGAAATAGGTAACTTTACCCTACCAGAATTTCTCTATCTTTTTTTTTAATTGGTTATTTTATGACGCTTTATCAACTGATATGGTTATCTACCGTCTGAATAAGATGAAGATGATGTCAGCGAAATGAGTTCGGTGTCCAGCGCGGAAGTTACCCAGCATTTGGTCTGAATGTGTTCCGGAAAAACCTCAACCAGGTTACATGTCCCAATCAGGATTTGAACTCGGGCCCGCTCGTTTAACGGTCAGGCATGCTGTTATTCCACAGCGGTCAACAATTTCTCTCTTAAACCAGAATACAATAGAACCCCGTTAGTAAGAACTAATTGCGGCCGGGGCTTGTTCGGATTATCGAAATTTTAGGTTAAGGGGAGGACAGGAATATAAGCAGTGAAATTATCCCGATCTTCACTGCCCAATGCTTTAGTCAGTTTCAAGGTTACGGAACTTTGCGGGACATCACAATAATTACCACCACCATCATGACAAAAGACTACTATTGCCACCACACACATCGTCTTGGAATAATGTGTATCCATACGAAATATGAACTTAATATTTTTTTTTGGGTAGCGTAACTGATATACGGAGAGTAGCTGCAAATATTGAATAAGCAATCGCGGACAGCCGATAGCTAAGGAGTGGTCCTCCAGCTTGGGGGTTAGGCGAAGAGCTAGCAACACATCACCGTAGAAAAGAGCTTGTTACGAAACCCCAACATAAGCCTCGGAATGGTACTGATTCTTTGCCGCGAGAAAAGTTTTATGGGTAAAAGAACGACTATTGATCAGATTTTTTGTATTCGACAGATATTGCAGACGAAATGGGAGTATAAGGGTACAGTACATCAGTTATTCATAGACTTCAAAAAGGCATATGACTCGGTTAAGAGAGAAGTTTTATATAATATTCTTATTGAATTTAGTACTCCCAAGAAATTATGTTTGATTAATTAAAATGTCTCAGTGAAACGTACAGTAGAGTCCGTATAGGCCAGTTTCTGACTAATGCCTTTCCAATTCATTGCGGGTTAAAGCAAGGAGATGCATTATTACCCTTACTTTTTAACTTCGCTCTAGAATACGCCGTTAAGAAAGTCCAGGAAAACAAAGAGGGTTTGGAATGAACGTGTTACATCAGCTGCTTATTTATACGGATGATGTGAATGTGTTAGAATAAAACCCACACACGATTAATAATAATAATTATTTATTTCATCTGGCAGAGCTAAGGCCAGTAGGTCTTCTCTTTCTCCCGACCAGACTCTCATTGAATGCAATAAGCTTACAGTAATAATTTCATTACCAACAACAACATTAAAGTTAGTAGAAATAGTGAATAATAAAAGCAAAGTAGATAATGAAAGTTGGATAAGTAGTATTAGTGAGACAATAATAAACATTGATAAGAAATAGCAAATAATAATAATAATAATAATAATAATAATAATAATAATAATAATAATAATAATATAATAATTTATTTATTTATTTACTTATATTTAATGTGCTGTACAACAGCCAGAGGCCAATTACAGTTCAGCACAAACAATATAACAAAAACATTAGCAATAATTTACAATAAAAGTACAAAGAAATAATTAAATTAATGGCAATTAATTAAAATGATAATTACAAATGAAATAATGGAATCATAAATGAAGAATGGAATCATATAAAATAGTATTACAAAAATATACAAGATTATAATACAACGACAATAATGACAATGAATGGACGAGATAAAATGGATGACTAAACTACATAGCATAATGAGATTAAAAGTAATTGTATTTGAAAATGAAGGGATGGAATCAAGTAAATTAATAAATAACAAAATGATATAAAAGTTACGAGAATAATATTAAAATACATATTTAAACAAAAGATATAAATGAAAACTGATATAAAACTTGAAAGTATATACTACACACTAAATGGATCCAAGTTTGATCCATGCAAATTAGCATATTTTATACATCTGCAGAACCGGAGAGAGAGATTTAGAATTTCTATTGTAAAACATTTTATAATATCTTAAACCCTTAGCAGGAATACGAAGACTGATATTGCTTAGGAAAGATTCACAATCAATATCACCCTTAAGAACTTTACAAAAAAATAAGTAATCAAGATCTTGACGTGTGGCAAATAAACTACAGCAATTAAAATATTTGCAGTTAATCTCATATTTATAATAATAATAATAATAATAATAATAATAATAATAATAATGGGATAATTTAAATATTTATCCTGTAATATATATAAATAATAAAAATTGAGAAATTTGAAACAACTGTTGTATTGTTAACGATAATTGTTTTAAGAATACTTCCTTTGTCTATTCATATATGCGTTTAATGTCTGACAGTCTCTGATATTACGGAACGGCCACGGTGACAGAAGGGAAGCACGGGAATTTGACTTGAAACAAGTAATGAGATAGGTTTGGAAGTAAACCCCGAAAATCAAAGTACTGTGTATAATTATATCTCGTGACCAGAACATAGTACGAAATGGAAATATAAAATTGGAAATTTATGCTTTGAAAAGGTGGAAAAAAATCAAACAATTTTGAACAACAGTAACAAATAATAAACAGTAATAAATACGGGAAATGCCTACTATTATTCGGTTGAGAAGCTTTTGTCATCCAGTCTACATTTAAAAAAACTGAAAGTTAGAATTTATGAAATAGTTATATTACCGGTTATTCTGAATGGTTGTAAAAGTTGGACTCTCACTTTGAGAGAGGAACAGAGATTAAGATGTTTGAGAATAAAGTGCTTAGGAAAATATTTGAGGCTAAGAGGGATGGAGTTACAGGAGAATGGAGAAAGTTACACAACGCAGAACTGCATGTATTGCATTCTTCACCTGGCATAATTAGAAACATTAAGTCCAGATGTTTGTTGGAAGATCTGAGGATAATATTAAACTGGATTTGAGGGAGGGACTGAATTAATCATACTCAGGATAGGGACCGATGGCGAGCTTATGTGAGGGCGGCAATGAACGTCAGGGGTCCTTAAAATCCATTTGTATTAGTAGTAATGTAACTGATATCTTGATTTCTAATATTTGCTTGTGGGAAAACAAGTATAAAAATTAGATACTTTTCTTTCAAGTACGTTTTGAATGAAAGTCACGCACCATTCTCCTACATTTTTCAAAGCTCCTTCTGTAATTAACTTTGAAGTACTGTCAGTGCCGTCTCTTCAACGTCTTCAACGAGACTTGAATGATAGACATTAGCTCAGCAACAGTTGAAATTGAATCATTTGAAATGCGATTCTTGAGTTCTATAATGGGATATAGAAGACATGAAAGAATAAAGAGGGCAGATATCAGAGAACAGCTTGGTGCATTCAATTTGCGCCAAAAGATAAAAGACCAGCAATAAAATTAGTTGCAATATTGGGTGAATGCCGCCATCTCGTATCCCTTGAAAGCTACTTCGATGTTGTACTAAAGAGAAAACGGGAAGAAGACTGTCACAGAAAAGATGAAAGTAAGTTGGGCAATCATCTGGAGAAAGGGAGAGATCAGTAGGTCTTTTAGGTGGTGGTGTGGTATGGATTAGGGATGGAGGTTCAGGCAAGGTCTGGCACACTTGAGTTACTGATATTGACCTTTGTGCTACTTTCAGATTTAGACGTTAGCGAGAAATGACCGAAAATATTGTCTAGAAGCCTCATCTTCGAGTATGATGATCTGGAATATTTGAAGAGAATTTTGATTGAAAAATGTGATAAATGGAGTTTAACATAAATTTAGATAACACCAAATATTTGACAGTTGGTGACAAAAGTAAGGGTTTAGTATTAAATTGTAGATTAGAATTATTTAAAACTAACAATGACGCACTCGTGAAACTGAAATAATAGACGTAAAGATTAATTTTTGGTCCTACAGAATATATCTGTTATTGTATCTAATAACCATTGTTACAATAACAGATATATTCTGTTGGACCAAAAATTAATCTTTACATATTATATTCTTCACCCAACAGTGCATGATACTGTGGAATCCCGGTCACCAAGTCACTCAATTGAGTGCGTTCCTTACATAATGACAGTTGACTTAATATATGTCAACATATATGACGAATTTGGAGTCAAGCCACAAAGGGAAAAACACTAGAGGAGAGGGATTCGATCCGGTGCTGTGGATTGAACTTCGGCGTAGCTCAGTGGTTAGAGCACTTGGTACGTAGAACTAAGGACTCGGGTTCGATCCCTGGCTCCGGAACGAATTTTCTCCTCTAATAACCATTGTGAAATAATAGAATAATGAAGTGAAGATCAATAGTTTCTATGCCGAACTCAATATTTTTATTTCTAATGGTAGGTCTACAAGTTATTGATTTTTTATATTACTGTCCCATTAAGTCTCTAACTTCCCAGTAGTGATCACTTTCACAGGTAGACTTCAGTGGCTACGGCTGTGGTGACGCGGAATCAGCACGGCAACTTATGATTTTGAAGATATTTAATACGACACGTGCTCTGCTGTAAATGACTGCATATAACTGTACTGCTACTCAGCGCGCAGGCGGGGATGTAGAAAATGTTACAGTAAGGAAGAAATAATTGTAGTTCCAGGGAAATTATAATCATACACATAAGAGAATTTATACGATAAGTGCCTGAGATACGTCATGTACAATAAGAATACTAATACTAATAATAATAATAATAATAATAATAATAATAATAATAATAATAATAATAATAATAATAATAATAATAATCAGAAAATAAATTGCAATGAATTTATGCAACAACTTCTACAAAAGATAAAGAAATAAGGCACAAACATTATTTGAAAATTGAAATATTTGTGATATAATATATGTTTTTTTTACTAATTTAGCCTATAGTATATTATTCTAAGAACAGAGCGAATTTAGAAAGGGACGATCGTGCACGGAAAATGTGTTCACAGTGAAGCAAATAATAGAAAAGCGCCGAGAGTTAAATTTAGAAACACACATGGCTTTTATAGATATCATGAAAGCATTTGATAAAGTCGACAGGCCGAAACTATTTCAAATATTACAATCTAAAGGCTACCCACAGCACATTATCAGAATGATTAAGAGTTTATATAATGCCTCAAGAATTACCGTAGATACTGGAAAACATTTAACTCGAGGAATTGAAATAAATATAGGCTTAAGACAAGGGTGTAGTTTATCACCGACACTGTTTAATATTTATGCTGACGAAATTGTTCGACAATGGAAAATTTTAGTAGATCCTGGAATTCTAATTGATAGAGGAATAAAAATTAATATTCTGGTATTTGCCGATGATATGATTGTAATACAAGATACTGAAACAAAACTACAAAAAGCAGTATATGAATTAAATAAAATATGCCAGAAGCATAACTTTAACATATCAAATATAAAAACAAAAGCAATGGCATTTCAAGGCAAAAATACTGCAAGATGTAAGATTGAAATAGATAATAAAGCAGTAGAACAAGTAACAAATTTTAAGTACCTGGGATGTGATGTAAGTTACAAAAAGGATAATGATATAAAAATAAAATTACAATCATTCCAGACAGTATGTGGCACAATTAATAGAACTTTGAAGAATAAAAGCAGAAAGGAAACAAAATGAAATTCTACAATGTAATGGCATTCCCTACTCTTTTATATAGAAGTGAAAGTTGGGTTACAACAAAACCTGAAGTTAGTAAAATACAAGCGGCAGAGATGAGATTCTTGCGGAAAGTAAAAGGATGCACGAGATTAGATAGAATTATAAATGAAGATATCAGGCAGGAACTAGGAGTATACCCACTTATTGATAAAATAAACAATTACAGACAAGATTGGAAATAAAATGTAGAGAGAATGGACGACTACAGACTTCCTAAGAAAGCAATAAATTACAAACCAAAAGGACGAAGAGATCAGGGAGGACCGATGAAAAGATGGAGCGATCTTTGAAGCGGAACGGGCAGTTGCCCATACCATGAAGTGAAGAAGAAGAAGAAGAAGAAGAAGAAGAGTATATTATTCTAAGAGAAACTAGCATGTATAGTGTTAGAAAAAGTTTTGTCGCATAGATACTTTAACAGAATCTTCACCGAGTGCAATATTACAGCGATAGTCCTGATCTCCTTACATTTCTTGGCATTATTTTTCTTCGGTATTGAAATCAACACTGTCTCCGTAAAATCTTCAGGCCATTCGCCTTTACTCATATATTTCTCACAGATTGATGCACATATCTGACATAAAATTAACACACGAAAACTAAAGTTCCTAACATTATCGTGACGATGTTATTGGAAGTTATACACAACCCTGATTCCGCCTGCGAAACTATTAAATACCTCCCACAAGTTTGGACTGATATTTGGGTTGTCTAAACAAAAAATGAACGGCTTAAATCAGACACCTTGTATATTCTCTTGATAAGGAGTTTTCTTACAGTATATTCATACTTCTCACTGACTTTCAAAGTATAGAGATGGGGACTGAGTAAATACAAAAATATTAAAAGAAAACAATTGTCGTATGGGAGTTCATGTCAAAAGTTAAAGAGAAAAAAGTAGGTAACAAAGGATTTTCCAAGTGACAAAAGGATTGCGACAGAGCTGCTGTTTATCTCAGACTTTAAAGAAAGTTTATTTAGAACGAAATATTACGGATTCGGAGAACAAAATGTCAGGACATGGAGTAAAAATCACAGCACTACCATGTAGTCGCTAAACTTCGCAGACGACCGGGTGGTTATAGCTGAAGACCGGCAAGATATCGATTATATGGCAACAAAACTCTGGAGTAGGAGCTGTGGCGACTGAATAGAAACACAAATAAAACAAAAAATATTATTGGAAAAATAAGAAACATAGAAAGTATTCACTTAAACAAAAAAGAGGATATAAGTCCTTGCTCTGAATAAAGGTACTAGGAACGAAAATTTAGAAAACTAGTTGCAAATTTAGTAGTCAAAGAGTAGCAAATTAAGCACTAGCCTTTCACAGCAATAAATGCAATAAATTCTATACCGCAGAGCAAGCAAATTGTAAAGAAATAGTACCAAACGGAAAATTACACACAAATATAAAGACACACATGATACGTACATACATACACAGGGTGATTAAATAAATTCTACTATCCACTCTCTCATATTAAGAGACAATTTTCCACAAAAATTGCACCAGGAAGTCGTACTGTTAAATATGATAGTTCAATATATGACAATGATTCATTAATTCAGTTTCCTAATCAGGGAGGTCCTCCATTGCAAACCCAGAATTCTCCAATCTTCCGTCTTTTCAGCGTTCCTCTCAATCTCCTCATACGATCAATATATCCTAATGTTGTCTATCATCTGATGCCTCTTTCTGCTCCGAACTTTTCTCCGTTCACCACTCCTTCCAGTGCATTCTTCAGTAGGCAGTTTTTTCTCTGCTAGTGACCCAGTCAATTTATTTTTCTCATCCTGATCAGTTTCAGCATTGTTCTTTCCTCATTCATTCTGTATAGCAAAACTTCATTTCTTATTTCGCCTATCCATTTCACACCCTTCATTCTTCTCCACATCCACAAGTCCACCACCACCACCAATAATAATAATAATAATAATAATAATAATAATAATAATAATAATAATAATAATAATAATAATAATAATAATGTTTTGCTTATGTTGCACCCAATTTTGATTAATTCCTTACACGCTCCATTCTTCTCCATATCCACATTTCAAATGCTTCCAGTCGCTTCTCTTCACTTCGTCGTAATGTCCATGTTTTGGACAGTAAAGAATCGATCATACGGGAATGGGTATTTAAGAATTTTTAATTCATTATGAAAAGTGAATCCGGTACAATGTTGGTAATAATTCATTTTATTTCGTAGAATATATCTATCTATAAAATATAATAAATAAATAAATAAGTAAATAAATAAATAAATAACTGAGTGAGTGAGTGTGACTCAATAAATGAATGAATGAATAAATAAATGAATGAATGAATCAAATAAATAAATGGCTGAGTGAGTGAGTGACTGACTGACTGAATGAATGAATAAATAAATAAATGAATGAATGAATGAATCAATAAATAAATAAATGGCTGAGTGAGTGAGTGAGTGACTGACTGACTGACTGACTGAATGAATAAATAAATAAATAAATAAATAAATAAATAAATAAATAAATAAATAAATAAATAAATAAATAAATAAATAAATAAATGAATGAATGACTGAGTGAGTGAGTGACTGACTGACCGACTGACTGAGTGAATGAATGAGTAAATAAATGAATAAATAAATGAATAAATAAATAAATAAATAAATAAATAAATAAATTAAATATTAGCTTAACCTCGCCATCAACATTCTTAATATCTGCACCGTTTTCAAGGCGCTGGATAACACACACAGGGTACTTTTGTCAGAAATACTCAGACGTGAACGTGTTTGTGACATAATGCCTTGTGGTTATGCGGGGGCTTGAATTCTCGTCAAACAACAGACCAAGTTGTACTGTTTTGCTGTTTTCTTTCGAATAAAACGCATTCGACTAAATATGCTAAGCAGTGTACTCGTATGCGGACGGGATCTGGCTTTATCAGGGGCTGAGGCAGGATGGCCCACCTGTACGCGTCGGATTTACAAATGTCACCCGGGCCACCTATCGGAGTTCGACAATCATCTCACAATATAGGGCGCACTAAAGGGCCAAACCGTGCCTGAGCGTAAGAACCAGTCGGGTCCAGTCCTCGTGAAGTTAAAGCAAGACTAAGGCGATGGGTGTGTAGATGTGGCTGTCAGTTTCAATTAGTGGCCAGTGCTTCGCTTGTCGTCTGGCACGACTGTATCAGGTGGAAATTAGCAGGTGGAGGTGCTAACTGCCGCGCCATTATGCCGACCGTGATAACGAGAGGGGAGTTGGATAATCAACAGCGTATCACATCAATATTTCAGTTATCTGGCGGTCCCACTCTGATCACATGGCACCTGTTTTTGTTGCTGCCGCTATACAGTCATTACGAAATGCGTGCAGTTGCAATCAGATGCACCACACCCACGTGCAATTATGAGGGGAGGTGGGAGTCCGGCTCATTTGTTAGTTGGTTCCTTTCGCATACTAATAGAAACGAATCTGTTGAAAACTGTCATTTTTTTAGTTGTTGAGCATGATATTTTCTAATTTTATTGACATAGTGTTTCGATAAGTAGGTATAATGATAGTGAAATATTTATGTTATGTTGTTTCGTCTGATGAAAAAAAAAATACTTTCTACTCCACAACTGAATCGGTCATTGTAGTGCTGTTGATCGATCAAAATTTTTAATCGATTAACTACTTGAATTTAATCGATTAATCGAGTATTGATCGAGTTGAAAAAATGTTTTAATATACTGTAATACACAATTATTGTTAAATTTAACTTGTGTCCGGTGATAAGCGTAAGTATTAAAAGTTGTATATCTGTATATAGGGTAAATTAGGGTCTGTTGGACAGTCGGGCATGTTGGACACTCTGTACTTTAAAGTGTTACCTCGCCACTTGTGGGCACCACATTCTGTCAGAAGTCAATGACAGAAGTAGCCACGAGTGGGGCTACTTCCATCATTGACTTCTGGCAGAATGTGGTGCCCACAAGTGGCGAGGTAACACTTTAAAGTACAGAGTGTCCAACATGCCCGACTGTCCAACAGAACCTAATTTACCCTATTGTATCGTTATATTACAAAACAACTATTTTAATTACCTATTAAAATATTATTTGTTATGAGGCTTATAATTTATTCTGTCAATTTCTCCGGGAATTTTTGATACAAACATAAATAACAAAGTATAAAGATTCACCTAGTTAATACTGCTTTATCCATGATTTTAAACATGTGATTGCATTCACATGCTCCGAATTAAGTGCCGCTCTACGTTTAGTAACAATGTTTCCTGCATCACTAAACGCAAAAAAAAAAAAAAAAAAATTCTGTCAAACACTTCTTCACGATCGTTCAATTTAAATCCAAACGTTTCACCGAGTTTATCTCTCAAATTCTCATATGATATAATGGAGTTTACACTTTTCACAAACCACAGAAAACTGATATTTTTTTCTTTATCAAACTAAACACACAACCTTCATATACAAACTCAGTACAGAAACTGCAACTGCAAAAGTTCAGCGGTCGAAATAGAAGACTGGCAACTATTGTAATCGAATTACCAAATTTTAGAAAGAGAAGAAGGTAGTTATCCTCTCACTTGCATACAATGCAGACATGGCTATTTTATAAGTGATGAGGGGGGACAAATTCCAGAAAAATGTGTATTTAATATGCTAGGAAGATGAGCTGACAACAAGGTGGAAGTTTTCTTGGAAAACCATAGAACTTAATAAGGATTTCACATTGTGTTTCAACTTTCAATAGAGATATACTAGGTTACTGTCCTCATATCTCTATCTATTTCTGAAGTGTTTTGTGCAAAGATTTTCATTACGATGCCTGGTTTACAGTTAAAAAAATAACAGTATTATTGTGGTTTTAAGTAAGCAATTTCCGAGAGAGAAATATTGTCGGAATTTTTAGTATAAGTTTTTATTAACAAAATAATAATTAATATCAACTATAACTGATTAATTTTGATCAACTCGATTATTCGATTAAATATTTTTGATTGATTAATCTTACAACAGAAATTGATCCATTAGATTAATCGATTAAATCCCATAACACTAGTCATTTGTAAAACCACACGAGTTCACATTTTTACGAAAATGAGTTTGTGGTACTATAGGAATCACTATGGGTAGACGCATCATTTCCAGTCAAAACAACATGAGTCCGATCATTACTAAGCATTCTATAAAATCTTAAAATATTGAGTTTTTTCAAAACCACATTAGTCCCGGACTCATGAGGCTTTAAAGTTTTACGCCATGATGCACCCATGACGTATTTGCTATCATGCACTTCTTTGTCAAGGTGTTGGACAGTGAGTGTAGTTCTAAGAATTCTGTAGAAGAAAAAATACGCAAAAAAGTGTCATTAACAGAGATGTGTATAAAACAGAAGAGATAAAGCATTGCAAAGATCCACATACTAATCACAGAAGGAAGAACTTAGCTGAAAGGGGGCAAGGAGATCCATATATGTAAATACAGTAGCGGCAAAAAAAAAAAAAAAAAAAAAACCGGACCGACCCTTGTAGCTGATTTCAGAGCCTTGTTCATTCCAGAGCACGATAGACTGGTAACTAAGACTTTCGTGGTTCGAATCCTACCTGGGAAGGAAACTTTTTTTGTTCCTTATTCAAATTTATTCCCAGTATTTTTCGATTGCTGGTAAAATTCGTGTTCTGGGAATAATAAGTTAATTAAGTAGTAAAATATCACTACAATCGAAAAGTATTGGGAATAAATTTGAATAAGGAAGAAAAAAAAAGTTTCCTTCCCAGGCAGGATTCGAACCACGAAAGTCTTAGTTACCAGTCTATCGTGCTCTGGAGTGAACAAGGCTCTGAAATCAGCTACAAGAGTCGGTCCGGTTTTTTTTTTGCCACTACTGTACATTATTGTTAATTTTGTGTTATCGGTATGAAGTTTTGGTGGGAAGATATTATATTGTCACAGTGATCTCGTTGTTAGTCCAGTCAACGAGAAGTATTTATGTGAAATTAAGTACGGTTATGGCCAAAAACATAGCACAGACATTAATATTGCCGTTTTTTTTATGTTTTTAGGTGCAAGAAACATTGTTCTATGAAAGTACCTGTACCAGAGAGAACAGACATTTTTTTTTATAAAACTGTGTCGTTTGAAAGCAAAAATGAACAAGATGTGTACCTGTGTACCTTCAGAGACCTGTAGAAGTGCATGATATAAAGAGGAAACATCCTCGAAGAGAGATCCCAAAGCAAGAAACACGTCTGTTTTTGGAGGGATAATATGCAATTTATGTTATTTTCTTATTGTGAACTAAAGATATGTCTGTACTCATACATTGCCATTAAACATGTGACACATTGGTATGCAAATTAATTACCCGCGAACAACTTTTTTAAGTCGGCTATGATATTTTGAATTTATTTTGTGAATGACATGAATCATTTTGAATATGGAATAAAAATAACAATATAAATTGATTGAAAACTGTATAATAATGTATTTCGCACTAAAACAAACAATACATTCCATATTGTGTCAGAATACTGGAGTTGTTATTATTGGTACTTGTTAAAACAACATTAGTCCCCCCTCACAAAATATAATTGTTTTAATACGAGTATACTTTATAAAGTATAAAGTATGCAAAGAAGATGATACTGATGTATTATCATCACAGGCAAGCTGACAACAATCAATAACTTAGGAATTACACATCTTATCTTAAGCCTGCTCATGGATATAATATTATCAAGATGCAAGACAAGCAACTCAGTGTGACCAAGCGTTGAGCCGTACCGAATGAGATAGAGGTCGCCTCTGCCGCTCTATTGTCATCAGTTTGTGTGTATTTTTTATTTTATTGGGTTATTTTACGACGCTGTATCAACATCTAGGTTGTTTAGCGTCTGAATGAAATGAAGGTGATAATGCCGGTGAGATGAGTCCGGGGTCCATCACCGAAAGTTACCCAGCATTTGCTCGTATTGGGTTGAGGGAAAACCCCGGAAAAAACCTCAACCAGGTAACTTGTCCTTGTGTGTATTAAGGATACCGTATTCTCTATCTAGTATTCTATCCCCCCTCATCAGAAATCTTAATTCGCACCCTGCGTTTAATAGATATTTTAAATTGATTTAGTTTATTTTTTCTGTACATTATTGTTAATGTGTAGATCAGTGTTATATAACTGGCCACGATTATTTAGAAAATTATTTTATTTTATTCTACAATTTATATAATAATGCCCATAAAAACGTCAGTTCCGTGACGTCTGAGAACTGTCAAAACCAATTTTCAATTGGTTATACCTTAAATCTCATGTTGATTGCTGGGTTTAAGATTATGTTGAATATGCACACCCACATATCTAACTATTAACATAAATATACATGGCACATTTTATGTAATTTACAGAATTTAACTATCTAAAAACTGACTGGTAATGAAGGTACTCTCAGAAAAACAATTACGTATGTTTTTCTTTCTCTAATATGAAAATTACAAATCACCCTTTCACTACATATTCCTACTCTGTAGCCCATACCAAACATCTGAAGAGATGTTCTGGACTCTTGTTGTTATCAAGTGGATACTTATATCTCTTATAGTGTGTGTCACAGAACTGACATTAACTATTAGGGGCTGATTTAAATAATATTTAGAGCATTAAAGTAACAATTCAATGACTGTCTTTTGTAATAAACTAATGAATGACAGGGGTATGCTAAAATGTAATCCTGTCAAATATTGTGTTTCACTCTTTTAATTGCTAAATGACAACAAAAAATGCTTTTGAAGATGTAGTCAAGGACACGTCACAGAACTGACATTTCCACACTCACAGTTGCTGCTCAGGCATAATATGGTTTAAATACAACTGTCCAAATAATAATTAAATTACAATGTGATGGTGTCATTGATTTGGTAGGTAAAATTTTATAATTTCCAGTAAGTTGCACAATAAATTTCAAGGATATATTTTGGTCAATTTCGTGATTTGTAGCCACTTACAGTTAGTGGCTGACTGAGAAACAAACATGTTACTATCAAAACCTTTGTCCAACAAACGCAAATTTCGTGTGGAATTGTACTGTACTGTAAATAATATGGATGTAAGATGTTTGTTATAGGAATGTAATTTTATATTTTCAATTTTTAGAATTTTAAAATCTTAAATGTTTTAATATTGTAAAAGCTATAATATTTAATTCTAACCTAAAGATGTCTTAGGGTAAGGCGTAAACGTTCATTACATGAACTTTTGAAAACATAAGTCATTAAACTGAAAAATGTTTTGTATGAATAGACACTTCAATGCAAAATAAAAGCACTACATTACGACTTATCAGCTAAAATGAATATGATGTAATATGATATATTAAATTTATTCCACCAGCTTACATCGGTCGTGATGGCCCTTCACATTTCTGCATTCAGTGCCATCACTCCCTTGGATACATAACATTTTTACGTTTTTTTTAAACATCCGGCTATTACATACTGTATAAATGACCGTGATCACTTTTCTATCACGCCTCTCACCTCTGATTCCCTCCCTTCTTTTTCTACTTATCCCTCCCTTTCCCAGTTATCTATCTTATTCTTACTAATCTTATCTAAACAATCGCTTCTCTCAATTCCTTACTAATTGTTCCCACATTGTTTACATTAAGTTGAACTCTTCCATACTTGTCAACTTATTTATTCACTTGAATCACTAACGTTCACTGACCACTTATTCCCATTAATCTAATCTGTATATATTATCAGATGAAGTAGTTTCTACAGTTTCATTACATTTCCATTCACACTTTCTTTATTATATTTGTATCACTACTTTCTTATTATCACTCCCTGATTATTACTTGTATCTTATCCTTTTCTACTATTATTCCCTTGCCTTACCGTCTTTTCTGTCATCATCACCATTTTAACTTTATCACTTTCCTAAGTTTTGTCACTCATGCATACTATTTTCACTTTATCACTTTCCTAAGTTTTGTCACTCATGTATACTATTTTCACTTTATCACTTTCCTAAGTTTTGTCACTCATGTATACTATTTTCACTTTATCACTTTCCTATGTTTTGTCACTCATGCATACTATTTTCACTTTATCACTTTCCTAAGTTTTGTCACTCATGCATACTATTTTCACTTTATCACTTTCCTAAGTTTTGTCACTCATGCATACTATTTTCACTTTATCACTTTCCTAAGTTTTGTCACTCATGCATACTATTTTCACTTTATCACTTTCCTAAGTTTTGTCACTCATGCATACTATTTTCACTTTATCACTTTCCTAAGTTTTGTCACTCATGCATACTATTTTCACTTTATCACTTTCCTAAGTTTTGTCACTCATGCATACTATTTTCACTTTATCACTTTCCTATGTTTTGTCACTCATGCGCCAACCTCTTAAGTTATAACTTTTCTGTCCCAAAAATTTCAAATTCAAATTTCAAAATTTCAAATTTATTTACAATTCACATTTGAATTGAATATATATGAATAGATACCCGAAATGAGCATATGCTCGTGCTCGGGTACAGCCCAGTAGTCTACAAAAATTTTACAGAGTTCAAATAATAATGATGATGATATAAATAAAGTAATAATAATAATAATAATAATAATAATAATAATAATAATAATAATAATAGAATAATCGTGACAGAAATGATATAAAGATTGTAATACAAAATAATTAATTAATTAATAATAATAATAATAATAATAATAATAATAATAGTAATAATAGTGATAAAACAAAAATATTTACAATAATAAAATAAATACTAAGACGGATAAAATAAAATATAATACCACTACCGAGAGTTAATACAACTTAAATAAGCATATAATAACCGGAAAAAATGAACTCGAAAATCAACAGAAAAGTTCGTTGTATCGCAGACGACAGCAGCCGCCGTATTGACATTGTGTTGTGCATTAATGGTAGTAGGGGGGAGCTGAAAGTCTACGTAACTGCCGTTCTCTTCGAATCTTCTCGTACAGTACTATCATGGGAAGTTAATGCTGCGAAAACAAAATGTCTACGAGTCAAACTGTTCATTATTACCAGGATAAATACAAATAATACTGAAATGTATTAATCAAGTTTCAGTTATAGATCTCTCCTTTTGTGCAAGAGGTATCATATCAAAATATTTTATGAATGGCGGGGAAATATAAATTTCAAGAACTCTCTAGTGACAAGAGAAAATGAACATTAAAATGTTAGAAAGAAAACAAAAATAAATTAACAGACAACCAGAGGATTTTACAGACTTTTTCTGAAATATTAAATATTGATAAGTGAGGAGCAGAACATAAAATTTATTTTCTACCCAATTAAGACTGCAGGAAGGTAATATTAACACCAAAATATACGGCGAAGATAAATTTTGTGGTATGGAGGTTTTACAACTGTGCCACTGTACTATTTCAAATCTAAATGGCAATCGTCATTGCAGTGGTGCAGGAGAGTAAACTCAGACTTGCAGAAATAGTGTCCCTTCGCTGTTGTAACTCTGTTGTGTGGAGGTAGCAGCATTTGCATTTAACACAGTGAGCGACCTTTGAACTCTTCTTGAAATGCGACATAGTTCAGTGTAAGCTCTCTCTGAATTGCGTGTTTTTACAGCGCGATATCATTACTGTTCTCCATGCCATGCTGCATGATGCAACTCCAGGGAACAATGTGTTATATAATTCTCCTCCAAAAAAACACCTGTGTCAGCGATATGTTTTGATCAAGTAAGGTAAACTGAACACGGGACTGTGGTTCGTTAATAAACCGCTCCACGATTAGAAAAATTAATGAAGAATTTCTTTATTGCAGGATTGCAGAATAAGTGGTTTCATTTTTTAAGTAACTGATTAAATGGCGATCTTACTCGTGTTAATTGTGTAAGCAAGTGCGGCTTACAGCTGTTTCGGTGCTTCTTGACATCATCCTCAGAGCCTACTAGATCTCGGCGTCATCTCGAACTTCGCTGCCTGTTGTTTGGGTGCGTTCGATTGTTGAAAAGTGTTGAAATGTGGTGTCAAATAGTGTGTGTGTTCTGAAATTGATCTGTGTGTTGAGAATTTGATCAGGGTGTGTTTTAGTGTGTCTGTATATTTCATATTGTTCTAGTGTGTTGAGGTTTTGGTTTTTGAGTTGTATATATTTAACTTTATTTCAATCGGTAATTATGTATGGAATTATAGGATGGGGTAGCTCATTTAAATCCAATTTTAATCCACTTTATTTATTACAGAAGAAAATAATTAAAATATGTCTTCATAAACCTATTGATTTTCCATCTCAAAATTTGTTTCTAGACTTTAATGTACTTAACGTAAGACAAATTTATTATATTGTGTTAATAAAATTCATACTTAAAAATCGAAATAATTTTGAATTGTATTCTCATAGTTATGAAACAAAAGGTATGCATTCTTTAAGACTGTTTGAACCAAAATGCAACACTGTTACAGTTTTTAATCATAATAGTAATTTAAGCCCAAGAATATATAACAAATTTATATTTAAGTATCCTAGTCTTGTCAATTCTAATACAGTAGTTCTAGTATTAAATTTAAAAAGTTATGTATGGATTTTATAAAAATTGAAAAATTGCAAATTTAAATTATATACTATAATTGCACAGTAGACATAAGACAAATTGTATTGTATAATTATTATTTCAATTCAGGAATCCGACCCTGAGCACGAGTTCTACTCTTTCAGGGGTGAGCTAAAGTTTTTCTGTATATGTATTATATTTTATGTTACAATTATTAGCAAAATAATAAATAAATAAATAAATAAATAAAAAATAAATAAATAAATAAATAAATAAATAAATAAATAAATAAATAAATAAATAAATAAATAAATAAATAAATAAATAAATAAATAAATAAATAAATAAATAAATAAATAAATAAATAAATAAATAAATAAATAAATAAATAAATAAATAAATAAATAAATAAATAAATAAATAAATGTGTAGGATTTCTATGTCTGTATTTATGTTATTGTATGTGTGGTTAGCATTAGTTATGTGTTCGGCATATGTAGATGTATTGTGTCCTCTGGTTATTGCTTTAATGTGTTCTTTGTATCGAGTTTGGAATGATCTGCCTGTCTGTCCAATGTAGAAACTGTCGCAACTATTGCATGTGAGTTTGTATAGCCTGTGTGGTTGTATTTACTTGTTTGTGTTGTTTGTGTGTTGAGATGTCTTTGTAGTGTGTTTTCTGTTCCGTATGCTATGTTGTATTTCTGTTTTCTGAATGAGGATGCGATCTTGTGCGTGTTTTTGTTTTCGTATGTTAGTGTGATGTATTTCTTGTGTTCTTGTGTTGTGTTTTTGTGTTTGTTGAGTTTTTGTTTTGTCTTCCTTATGATGTTGTCTATTATGTTTGGGTTGTAACCATTTTCTTGTGCTATGTATTTGATTGTGTTCACTTCTTCATTGTAGTGTTGTTGGCTCATGGGTATGTTGAGTAATCTGTGTACCATTGTTCTGAATGCAGCATGTTTGTGTTGTGTGGTGTGATTAGATGTGTTGTGTATGTGTGTGGTGGTGGTGGTTGGTTTTCTGTATATTTTGAAGGTGTGTTTGTTGTCAACTTTTGTTATGGTGATGTCTAGGTAAAGTAAAGTGCAAGATCTTTGTTAACAAGCTGAATGTGATCCATTTAGAAATGTATATAAGACCATACGCGAAGAGAGAACCGTTTCCTTGGGGGGGGGGGGCAAAGCAAAGCCATACAATCCCCATATAATGCGGTTATGGGAGACCGTGGTACAGTATATCACTATATGATCATTTAATAAAGACATTTTCGGGGACATGTTTCTTACAGTGTTAAATCCATATCCGCGATGTTTCGGACCGAGTTGTATAGGGCTTGAACTGTAGGTCTACTACAAATTATAATAGGGCATAACTTAAAACAATCTCCCTCTTTTTCTCTCTCGAACAGAAACACATGTGTACATCAATAAATCTACGTAACAGTGCTAACAGAAACTCTTTTATATGAAGTTTACCTTCCTAAAGATATCATATGAAATGTAAACTCTAATTATTTTATTTAATCTCGTCTTTAAGTTTACACATTATACTGGGATCACTTTTCTTTTTTTCTGCATTGTTGATTACGTCTATATAGGAACTATGATATTTTCTCAAATCCCTTATCAATTTGTCTTATACATAGGCGGAGTACATTAAAAATGTATAGATAATTACTTAGGACTATCAGACATAAAGTAAAACTACAATTATTTAGATATTTAAATACAATCATGTTAAGGAAAAATAAATTCTGTAAACTAGTCTGAAAAAAACTCAAATTATTAAATAATCTTTATGAGTATTACCTTTAAGAGGGAATGTAATTTACTATGCCTGTCGAATTAGGTAATTATGCATTTTAGTTTTGAAAGACGATACCTTCCGACAGCTACTAATATCGGCAGGAAGATAATTCGAGATTCGAGGGGAAAATTCATTATTCGAGTGTGTCCACCAGAACAAAATACCGAACCAGACTAAATGCAGAAGCAGAAATGAGACTCTAAATTTCCGCCATAAAAACCAGATATAAAAATTAAATCTGGAGGCTTTAAAAAGAAACACATTCATCCCACTACACATAATTATTCAGATCGTCGTCGTCGTCATCATCATCATCAATAACTTCAAGGTTTAGGTCGATGGCCTGTTCCGCCTCCAGAATGTTATCGGTCAAACTGGTCTCTCCAACGTCTCTTTGGTCTTCCCACTCGTCTTCTTCATGTAGGTCTGTAACATCATGTTCTAAAAGGTATCCTATCGTTGGGCATTCTTGTTATATGGTCGTACCAATTATTTCTATATTTTTCAATTATAGTTGTTATACTCTCGATATTCAGTTCTTGACGTATATCTTCATTTCTCTCGTGATCCTGTAGTCTAAAACCTGCTAGTGGCCTTAAGAGTCAATTCTTCTCTGTTGGGCTCTAGTTAGAATCCACGTTTCTGAACCATATAACAATGTTGGAATTGCCAGTGTCTTGTAAAATTTGAGCACAGTTTGTCTGTCGACTTTATTTATGAGTGTACGTTTAATTGTATCAATAAGTCTTAAAAATTTATTTAACTTGTTTTCTACGTCTGTGGAGGATATGTAAGAGAGATGACATCCAAAGTAAGAAAAAGTATTTACTTGTTCAATCATCTTATCTTCTAATACAATTTCAGTTCTTAATGTATTATTTCCGCAGAAACCAAATACTTTAGTTTTCCTGTGTGATATTTTTAGATACTACTAGCATTCACATGTTTGTTAATTATTAGATAGGCCAACTTATGTTGTGTCATAAATTACTATTTAATACGAGAAAAATTAGTACCGGCACCGGGAATCGAACCCAGGACCTCTTCAGCTCTGCGCGCTGAGCGCTCTTTCCAACTGAGCTATGCCGGGACACGATCCACGGCGCCGGTAGAATCCCTCTCTTGGATCGTGTCCCAGCATAGCTCAGTTGGAAAGAGCGCTCAGCGCGCAGAGCTGAAGAGGTCCTGGGTTCGATTCCCGGTGCCGGTACGAATTTTTCTCGTATTAAATAGTAATAATACATATTGGCTACTTCATAGTAGCCGTGTAGTATTCAATGAGGTGGGCGAGACCTCATACAAATGAATATGTGATGTATTAACTGTTAGCAGTTGTCACAAACTGATGTTGAATATGGCCACAAAGTCATTTAAATATGCGCTCCTGCATATATGACTTGTATCGTCTCAAATGCAGGTAGTAAGGCCGTAAAAAGCATTACGAGAGGGGTTCGGCCGGCGCCGTGGATCGTGTCCCGGCATAGCTCAGTTGGAAAGAGCGCTCAGTGCGCAGAGCTGAGAGGTTCGATTCCCGGTGCCGGTAAGAATTTTTCTCGTATTAAATAGTAATAATACATATTGGCTACTTCATAGTAGCCGTGTAGTATTCAATGAGGTGGGCGAGACCTCATACAAATGATTATGTGTTGTGTCATAAAGTTGAGTCCTTTTTGAATTTTTAAAGTTCTTATAAAATATAATACGCAGTATTGATTATAAGAAATTTGTAATTGAAATAAAATAGAAAATCCAAAATGTTGGCAATGTATACTTTCAATTTTGCAGTTACATGCACTTCAATAAATATATAATAATAATAATAATAATAATAATAATAATAATAATAATAATAATAATAATAGCAGAACAAAGATGATCGATTATAAGGGTTGCGCGTTTTCGTTGTAGGTTAAAAGGGGTTCCGCGGTGGAAGAAGATTGAGAAACACTTCATTAAAGTAATCATATTTAATAATTATTTTGCCTTACTTTCGGCCGAAGGAATAGAGAGAAATAACATATCGGAAATAAGTTGTTGTACCTTTACAATATTCGTGTCAACGTGTTGGGAAGTTTTTTCTGAGACTGTGAGTGCGTGTATGATGAACACAATTGGTGAGAAACCCGCCGAGATTTACGTGACATGTCAAACTGCTGTGTTATCATGTACAGTGATTTCCCCTGGTGCCCGGCAGCGCCAACATGGCGCCTCTCCTCTGTTGCTGTATTGTGACGAGTCTGCAGTTTTCGATAGGGAAAGTGTGCAGGACAAACATTTACATATGGGCTACAGAATTCGCAAACAATAAATCCATTTACCACACAAATTCATTAAGATAATTACCAAATCGCATTGCAGGAAAGGAGATAGAGTTTTTCATAAAGTTTGACATAACAGTAATACCACAGTCTAGTATATACAGTCACGAAGCTTGAGTTGTTGAGGTTGCTAGGAACAATAGACTGTGCAGGTATTATTTCGTATTATCTGTAATGAGACGATAGTAGCGATCCTAGTGGTCAGCAACTATCTATGGATGCATATTTATTACATATTGAGCTTCGTGACTGTATATACTAGACTGTGGTAATACATTTGCCGCTTTATCCATAGGAAATGAATAAAAAATATTTATTAGTGTTACGTTGAGAAAAAGTATAGTGATATGAATACAATGCAGATTATTATTTTAATAGTTACTCAACGACGTTTATGAACTGCGCAGTTGAAGGTGGAATTGGTGCTAGCGGAATGATAAGACGTGTAGAGATGAATTCGAGAAAACCACAATTTTACTACATAAATCAGATATCTAGGTACTAATTTATTAAGATTTTATTTCTTTTTTCTTTAAAAGAATGATTGGCACAGTCTCAACAAAAGCTTTTTTGTTAATTTTTGCTTTTGTTACACCATTTCATTATTGCTTTAGTTTCCCTTTGTTGTGTTAGTATCTCTAATCTCAAGTTCAAGTATTACTCTCTCTTCGGGCGACATTGGACAATTCCCTTCATTCGGGCTTAGACTGGTCACTTGCCTTTTAGTTAAAGCAATGATAACATCTCAGCAAAGAATGCCTTCTTTCTGCTGGGCAACTGAAGAAAAGAGCATTGATAAAGTGACAAGAATCGTAAGTCGTCAGTATAGAAAGAGTGTTGGTACAGAGGATTGTTTCCGATCTCTGAGAACGAATTTGAATGACGTCATGTGCGTCAGAAATCACACCGACAGCTGAATTGCGGCGAGAGGTGACAGACAAGTAGTGAGTGATTTCATAATCAGAGTGCACAGTGTATCACAGTAGCAATGTCCAAGAAAATCGAGCCTCTTTTGGGACGGGTACATAACAACTCTTTCCGATGCCAAGTACAGTTACGTGCAAATCATAGCAGACTGCAAAAACGTGGTTTAATTATTTCCAAGAAAGGCATCTTGTGTGTACCTAATAACAATGGCAAAGCTCAGATGGGATTAAATCCAGAAGGGGGGGGGGGAAAGCAAATCCACCTCCCGTCACAAGTCGTCGCACCCCACGAGATGGTACACATTAATTCCATTCGAGCTTTACCAATCTTATTAAGTACACAGAAAATGCCTTTCTTGGAAATAACGAAACCTCGTTTATTGCAGGCTTCTTTTATTTTTAGGTAACTGTACTTCGCATTGGAAAGGGTCGTAATATACTCCTCCCAAAAAGGCTCGATTTTTTTTTTTTTTTTTTTTTTAATTTCTGATGTGAGTCGCCGTGCACTCTGACTATGAGATCACTCACTACTGGTCTGTCACCTCGCGCCACAGTTCAGCTGTCGTGTGACTCCTGACGCACATGATGTCATTCAAATTCGTTATCACAGATCGGAAACAAGCCTGTATTTGTTGCTGGCAACTACAATTTGTCGTAGAGTTTTGTAATATTTAGCATCTCTTTGAGTCAATGTTTAAACTGAAAGTTCTTATGTTATGATAAAAACATTTTAATACAGGAAATAATTATTTGTACATCGATATGAGTAGGAAAAGCCATATAATTATAAATTAACTACAACTTATGATATAGAACAATCAAGATAGCTAACAGAAGACTTAAAATATGAGCCGGGAGATTATCTAGTGAGATCAGAGTTTCCTGTCGTCTGTGGTGGGGATATGCTGTTTTGGTGGTGGTGGGGGATTGTATGTTATGTACTATTACTTCGAATATTGTGTGTACTGAACTGTAATTGAGTATTCAGTATATGTTGTTGATGTGTTATTGTACGCTTGCAGATTTCAGATTGTTCTAATATGTTTACTCGTAGACTTTTTGGTGTGATGTGTATGATCTTCTATCTGATTCAACGTTATTGTAATTATAGCTGGTATTATGATGTGTTCTACGTAATTTGGTAATTGATGGTGTAGTTATTGCTTTAATAATCTTCATTGTACTTTATTTGGAATCACCTTCCAGTCTGCCCTATGGAGAAATCTGAGCAGGTAATATATATATTCTAATTTGTAAACCCCCGTTGAATTGCATTTAGCCTATATGATTGGTGCGATTGTTTAGATATTTATGTAATATGTTATTTTTTGTATGGTATGTTGTATTTTAATTTTTTGAATGAAGCTGCATTTTTGTGTTTTAATATTGTGTATTAGTATTAACGAGCATCAAGTGTGCCAGTCATATGCAATTAAATTTCTTGGCTTAATATTTGATGAACATTTGAATCGGAAATTACACTGTTCACATCTAATTCAGAAAATGAATGTTGTTTGTTACCAAATTAGAAATATGAGATCTGTTTGTGTTACAGAGCCATACAGATCTTTTATTATGCTGAAGTAGAATCCAGATTATCATATGGCATATGCTTCTGGGGGTCAAGTTCGAAGATGAGTGATGTTTTTATTGCTGAGAAGCATGTTGTGAGATGCATGGCAGGTGTTGATAATCGTACATCATGTAGGGAATATTTTAGGAGTTTTAATAGTTTAACAGTTTATGCTTTAGATATTTTTAAGCTTGTGGAATTAATATATTCCAATAAGAACCATTTTTATCGAAATAGTGATTTTCATTATTACAATACTCGTTTTAAGGAAAACTTTAATATTCCTGCTCATTGATTGACAAGTTTCAACATAACGTATATGGTCTATGGCTTAAAAATATATAATGGTTTGCCTCATGAAATTAAAAATATGAATGATTTAAGGTATTTTAAAAGATACATCAAAAGAATTTTAACAAACCTCTGTCCCTAAAATTTAGATGAAATACGTGTGAGTTTACGTTGGTCCTAATTTATTGTATTTTTATCTATTTTAGTTATTGTTTTTCCTCTCTCTCTCTCTTTGACAAGTTCTATGGTTTTAACTCTTTTATAGACAAATAAAAATGAAATGAAATGTGATATGTTAACGTTATGTATTTATTCTCATGCTTTGTTTGTATTGGCTTTTGTTTCGTCTATTCCATTAATCTTTCTATTGGAACCATCGTCTTGAGCTATATATTTTATTGTGTTATGTTCTTCAATGTAATCATTGCCCATTTTTTTAAACAATTTTAACACTTTCAAAGTTTTAACTTTTTATAAAGTTTTATATTTTAATGAGAGTTAAAATGAACATCAAGAGATATGAACAAAAATTATTTGTCTTCGAAATCATCAGCTGTGAATCTAACTGCAGTTTTTTCTTTATTTCCGATAACTAGTTATCTCCTTTCACCGTTCCAACATGGTCGGTTTATTAATTATCGTAGCTGGCCTTTTGTTTAAGTCTATCGAGGTCTATACACCGTAGAAATGCTTAACCAGGGGTTAGGTGGCAATTTTAACTGATGGTTACACTAACCGACGAGATGTTAATGCACGTGGGCATCAGCCAGAGTAAGTCTTACAGCCATCTTGATGATCATGATGATAATAAAATAAACAACGAATTTCAATGATGAAGGATGGGTGGAGCGAAGAAAAATTCTCTCCGGCACTGGGACTCGAACCCGAGTATTCAGCTCTACATGCTGACGCTTTATTCACTAAGCCAAATCGGATTCCAGTTCCGATGCCAGATTGAATCCTCTCAGTTTAAGTTCCACCTCTTAGTTTCCCTTTAGTGGCCAACCCTCATGCACTGTGTCACAGATGTGTGACAGTGGCACAATGTCCAACACACTAATGTGCAGAGGTGCACTCATTACGTGTGACTAAGTGGCCGGGATCCGATGGAATGAGCGCCGTCTTAAATAATCACTAAGTGATTATTTACGCATATAATAATAATAATAATAATAATAATAATACTAATAATAATAAAAAAAAATAATAATAATAATAATAATAATAATAATAATAATAATAATAATAATAATAATACTTATTGGCTTTTAAGGAACCCGGAGGTTCATTGCCGTCCTCACATAAGCCCGCCATTGGTCCTTATCCTGAGCAAGATCAATCCAGTCTCTATCATCATATCCCACCTTCCTCAAATCCATTTTAATATTATCTTCCCATCTACGTCTCGGCGTCCCCAAAGGTCTTTTTTTCTGGATTCACCAATACGTGCTACATGCTCTGCCCATCTCAAACGTCTGGATTTAATGTTCCTAATTATGTCAGGTGAAGAATACAATGCGTGCAGTTGTGTTGTATAATTTTCTCCATTCTCCTGTAACTTCATCCCTCTTAGACCCAAATATTTTCCTAAGCACCTTATTCTCAAACACCCTTAACCTATGTTCCTCTCTCAAAGTGAGAGTCCAAGTTTCACAACCACAAAGAACAACCGATAATATAACTGTTTTATAAATTCTAGCTTTCAGATTTTTTGACAGCAGACTGGATGATAAAAGCTTCTCAACTAAATCATAACAGGCATTTCCCATATTTATTCTGTGTTTAATTTCCTCCCGAGTAATAATTTATATTTGTTACTGTTGCTCCCAGGTATTTGAATTTTTCCACCACTTCGAAGGATAAATTTCCAATTATTATATTTCCATTTCGTACAATATTCTCGTCATGAGACATAATCATATACTTTGTCTTTCCGGGATTTACTTCTAAACCTATCTCTTTACTTGCTTCAAGTAAAATTCCCGTATTTTCCCTAATGGTTTGTGGATTTTCTCCTAACATATTCACGTCATCCCCATAGACAAGCAGCTGATGTAACCCGTTCAATTACAAACCCTCTCTGTTATCCTGGACTTTCCTAATGGCATCCTCTAGAACAAAGTTAAAAATTAAAGGTGATAGTGCATCTCCTTGCTTTAGCCTACAGTGTATTGGAAACGCATTTGACAAAAAGTGACCTATATGGACTCTCTTGTACGTTTTACTGAGACACATTTTAATTAATCGAACTAGTTTCTTGGGAATACCAAATTCAATAAGAATATCATATAAAACTTGTTTCTTAACCGAGTCATATGCCTTTTTGAAATCTATGAATAACTGATGCACTGTACTCTTACACTCCCATTTTTTCTGCATTATCTGTCGAATACAAAATATCTGATCAATAGTTGATCTATTATGCCTAAAATAATAATAATAATAATAATAATAATAATAATAATAATAATAATAATAATAATAATCTATACTAATAATAAATCTGTAGACGAAATTTTTCTGGCAATTTTCGATTTTCCAAAAATAATGGGTCCTAACATATATAATTAACACCCTGAAACTGAAAATCGCTTTTTTGAAATTTTTGTTTATATGTCTGTCTGTCTGTCTGTCTGTCTGTATGTTTGTTACCTTTTCACGCGATAATGGCTGAACGGATTTCGATGAAAATTGGAATATAAATTTAGTTCGTTGTTAACTTAGATTTTAGGCTATATGGCATTCAAAATACATTATTTAAAAGGGGGGTTATAAGAGGGCCTGAATTAAATAAGTCAAAATATCTTGCTTATTATTGTTTTTTCTGAAAAATGTTACATAACAAAAGTTTCTTTAAAAATAATTTGCGATAAGTTTTATTCCTTGAAAAAGTTTGATAGGACTGATATTTAATGAGATAAATGAGTTTTAAAATTAAAATAACTGCCATCTAAGGCCGTGTAATGAATTAAAAAACAAATGACTTCGTCTATAAGGGGCCTTGGACAGCAACAATCGAAAGCTATGAAAGATAGCCTACAGCGAATGTTTCTGTGTTTGTATGAAGTAATATCGGAAGCTAAATTAACCGATTTGTATAATTAATTATTATTTCACAATTGGAAAGTGTAGTTTCTCTAGATGGACATAATGCTATAATGTTATTACAGTAACTTCTGATATAATATAATATAATATAATATAATATAATATAATATAATATAATATAATATAATATAATATAATATAATATAATATAATATAATATAATATAATTTAAGTTATTTGAAGGGTTCACAACCATAGTGGGCCAAGCGCCATTTACTGAATACGTAGAAAACAATGGTTAAAATTTAGTTATTACCATAATTCAATGGAAACCTATAACAAGTAAAATAAAATATACACATCAAACCTAAATGATGTCAATCTACATTAAACTATGGTTGCATGTAATAAAAATTAAGAAACAGGTTAAAGGAATTGTCATTGCACCAAATGAGTGTCTCTGGACCAAAATGGTCGCATTTTAATTATTTGGATGCAATTTATATTAAGTAACATATTAAACGATTTGTCCTTCTATCAAACACGAATGTTCCCTGGATCAAATGTCCTATTTTAATTATATAATTACTTTATATTTATTTCTAACGGGTGCAGCGGAGCGCACGGGCACGGCTAGTAATAATAATAATAAAGGAATTTGAAGACAATATACTGTAGAAAGAGATTCTAGTCCGCAAATATTACAGGGAAGTGGCAAGAAAATTGAAATTTATGACTTTGCACTGACAACTAATCATGTCTGAAACACTCCTCCCTCGAAACAAGGGTATCATACACAATACGTCAGGATTTGTAAGTTTATCCCTACTTCAGACACATTGTTATAATAAATATTCAGGGGAGAGAAGTAACCTTTGTGCGTTACTTGGTTACCATGTACACATAACACCACATAAAAGTGTAACTGAGGCATGATGAAGATCTTGTTTTCGCATAAACCGCGACATTGCGAGAGACTTTGCGTCTGATGCAGCACGAACACCTCAACGGGCGCTGGGATGGGGAACGACCTCATTAAACGCATCTCTTTAAATTGTACGAATCTGGCCTCAATCCCATCGATCTGGAAACATAAGCTAGGGACCCTCTGAAGAGGTGGTAGATGAAGATGAAGCAGAAGAGGAGGAAGAAAATGAAGAAGGCAGGGAGAAGATTAATTACTGGTTCCTCTTAGTGGCGGGTCTGGCCGGGCTCATTCAGAGGAGTACAAGGATTAATTTCGGGTAAGAGGGAGAGAGAGAGACTTGCGGCTGCTGAGAGGGGGGCGGCCAGGCTTCTATTGAGCAAATGCTTCTCTGAAAGTTAAATAGAGGGAACTCCGTGAACCCGGAACTTTTCCCCTAAAGAATCATCCCCATCGCCATCTCTTTCTTTCTTCCACCACTCCTGCTTTCGGGGTGATTCTTAACCACTTAAAAGCTGGCGATGGTCTGTTTTGTCTCCTCGGCTTCTTGACAAAACTCATTTGAGAAGAGATTTTCTGCCTTCGACTGAATTACTTGTGATGAGTGGCCAGTGATTATTTCAGAACATTTTCTCCGATGAGGGGGAGGAAACAATGAAAATAACCGAATGAAGCTAATGAACAATAGGATATTAAATTTCTTCTTCTATAAGTCTAGTGTGCAAAATTTCCGTTTAGACAATAATAATAATAATAATAATAATAATAATAATAATAATAATAATAATAATAATAATAATACTAATAACGGAGGTGCACAGTAGCGCAGTACTTAAGGCGCTACGCTTCAAACCCGAGGTCGCAAGTTCGATTTTCTATAGGGCCATGGATTTTCTCCATTCAACTAATCTTTCCGGCAGTATTAGGGATTGGATGTATATGATATGATGTGATATGATATATATTTCGTCACAGCACTTCTTTACATGTAATGGTGTACCTCACATTTCTGTATCCGGTGCCACCATTAACATATTATTACAATAACACATTATTTGCAGTACACGTCTACACACATACTCCCAATTACACAATGTACCTTTTTTTATTACTTGGTCAATCTCCCCTTCAGTATTTCTCCTACATTTCATTTGCTATTCTCTATTTGTTCATTAATCCTAATATATCTAATATTATATACTCCTTTCACACCTCCCCTTTTCCTCTAACTACTATTCACTAAAATCTCAATTTCAATTTTTCTCTATAAATTATCATATTGAATTATTTGCCTATTTGTTCTTTGACCTTTTATTCAATTACTGTTCCAACATTGAAATGTTAGTACTAATTTTATGCTGACACTTGTTCATTTCTCACTATTTTCACTCATTTCTATTTGCGCTCACTTTCACTTTCACACTACTCTGCTTACACCTAATCCATTGTCACTATTCTCACTTCCTATAAATACTTATATTTTATTTTACACATCTGCTTATACACTTTCTCTCTCCCCTATACTTCTCGATCTTTTCCAGTTTCACTTTACTTGCACTTTTTGATCACAACCCCACTTTTTTTTTACACATATCAAATATCTCTGCTAAATCCTCAACTGTCGCAAATTCTGACCTTTCTTTACTGTTCGTCTCTGCCTTATTTCTGACTTTGTCTTCCTTTTTATTTATTTCTTCTTCTATTCCTCTTTTATTTCCCCCCCCCCCCCAAGCTTTCACTTTCACATACTAGATTTCCACTTACACTCGCACCCTTATTCTGTACACTACTTCCTTCCCTATCACTTCCTGACTCTTGGTTTCTCTTTTTATCACCCCTCGCCTTTTTTCTAGCACCCGTGTTGTTTGTTTCGTTATTGTCAGCATTCATTGGATTTATATGCACAAATGAAGTCTGAAATATATCTACATAATGACACAAGAAATATGCAGAATAATGCAAAATCCGTTTTTTTGTAGGGTTTACTGTCTTTTTTGAAAAACAAGGTGTGAATGACATCAATTTTTTGCGAGGCTTTCACCAACCGTAAGGTGAATGTCAGGTACTCTATGACCTCATATCACCAAGTACCACCTCCCTATCACCAATTTCATCGACGCTAAATAACCTAATATTTGATACAGCGTTATTAAATAACCGAGTAAGAATAATATATATTTGAATGCTGAAAATGATTGTTTAACATGACATGAGGTTACTGGACGAAATTTTAGTGTACAAATTGTGAGTCTATACCAGGCCTGTACAAATAGCGCTCAACGAGCGCGCACGCTTCTTCGGAGCGGGAGAGCGATGTTTACCGCTCGCCGAAACGGAGAGGAATATACGTCAGAATGACATAGACTTGCTATAAGTCCACTTATCTAGTGGAGTGCAGTGTGTAGGCCTATTCTCAGTAACTGTTTCACGTTGCTTACCTACTGCTACAGTACAGTATGGAGGAATCTAAAAGATGGAACATAACATTTAACATTTAACGATTTACAGCTCGAACTTATTGATCTTCAATGTGACCTAAGGACAAAAGATCGTTTGAATAATACTACTAGTCTGGTTGAGTTTTACAAGACTAAACATTAGCAATAATATCCACGACTACACAGGCTGGCTGTGAAAATGATTGCTATGTTTGGCTCAACATTTATATTTGTGAGCAACTGTTTTCTATAATCATCTTTAATAAAGGCAGACATCGAACATCTGTAACTGATGTTTCATTATGATCAATAGGCTACTGTTCCTTTCAGCTGCCAACAGCATAAAACCTCGTTTTCATATACTGATAAATAAAAATATAACAAAATGATATTGTACATTTAAATAGCTATATAATTTCTATTACTTATGTAAAATAAATATCTCTTTATTAATTAATAATAGTCCAAGATAGTTTTGCAAACACTGAACGGGAATTCATTTCATAAACACTCGTAATAATACTTCCTTTTGTGTATATTTTGTACGAGATCACCCCTTCTTCCAGTCCATCTTTATACAGAGCGCAGCTAATATCTGCATTCCGCTCATGAGCTGTGAGCCGGCTCGGAGAGAGCAAAACTTGTGCAGGCCTGGTCTATACGATTCACGTTCAAGCAAGTCACACGTTTTTGGCACAAGGCCTTCTCTACTTTGAGGACATAGAGAAAAGTTATAGTTTAGAAAAAGTGAAGCTTGGGCTTTTTCCAGTGCTGACGATGAATGCAAGAACTCACGACATTTCGAAAATTGTCCATCTTCGTCTTCAGGTCAACAACAAGAATGGGGCAAGAAGGTTCAATCTAGGGTCAGTCAAGTGGATTTAGGTGTCTGTAATGACCCACCGAGTAAACTAGATATGATATGTTAAAAAAAAACTGAACTTAACTAGGTTACAAGCAGGCTTAGATTGAGGGGGATAACAAAGAAAGTTAACGTGTTGTAGAAACGTCCTGTAAACAGGTACACGGTAGTAGGTACCAAAGCTCCAACCTCTCTGTTACTGAACGGCAAGGTTTGCCCTAACGCTTTTAACTCAAAGACGGGAAATTTCCTTCTCTATAAAAACAGAGTGTAATGTTAATGTCTAACAGCGAAATCTGGGTACTAACAGCCTAGATAAATCAGGACCTAAGGGGTTAGGTACGATAGTAAAATTTTTGGAAATATTCAAAATTTTTTCCTCTGTTACTGTATCGTGTACAGCAATGAAAATTGGTAGTGTAAAACACTGTCCTTCTGCTATATGAAAAAAATATTTTTCGGTTAAAAAAATTATTTGTATTTTTTTTTTCAATATTTAAAACGGTTGTTGTTCACTGTGCAGTGATGAAGCTTTTCCCTCGTAACTCATAAACATGTTAACTTTTTCATGTTCTCTCTCTTTTATTTTATTACTGAAACTCATGTTTACAATATCATGCTCTTTCAACTATATTACTTAATAAACAATTTTTTTTTTGCGTTAGAAGAAAATACTGATATTTGACCATTTTTAAAAATAATTTGTTTTTTATCAGAAAATCTATCAAAGGTAGAGAAGTGATTTTGCATCATATTGCAGATATGACACGCATAAATACACACAAAAAATTTCATCACAGAATGTTGGATAGTTTTTGAGTTATGAGGGAAATGCTTCATCACTGCACAGTGAACTGCCACCACATTGAATTTTGGAAAAAAAAAATTAAATAATTTTTTTAAATCGTAAAAGTATTTTTATTATATAGCAGGACAGTGTTTTACACATACTAATTTTCATTATTTTATAAGATACAGTAGTGGAGGAAAAAAATGTTGAATATTTCCAAACTTTTACTGCCATAACATGTACCTAACCCCTTAAGCATCTGAAACGAAATTTATGAGAAAAACTGCACAATATACTTGGAAATAATATAAGAGAAATAAAAAAATCTAAATTAATTAAAAGTCACCGAGTCTTAAACAAAATTCAGGGATACTTAATATAATTGGTTTGAATATGTTCAACGGATACCACGAAAACGTCTCCCAAGAGTAACGAAATATCAATAAAGAGCAGGGACTGGAAACAGCCACTCTCAGAGAGCTTAGCTTCTCCCGCTATACTTGCTGTTGCATCACAGTATAGTATAGGCTATACCGTCACGAAGCTCAATATATAGTAAATATGCATCTATAGATAGTTGCTAACTACTAGGATCGCTACTATCGCCTCATCACAGACAATGCGAAATAGTACCTGCACTGTCTATTGTTCCTAGTACACTCACAACTCAAGCTTCGTGACTGTATATGCTAGACTGTGGTTGTACGTAGATACTCATGCTAACTGCTCTGTTTACAATACGAGTTTCCCATCCCTGATATAAAGGAACAAGAAAAAGATGATCTCTAAAACGGTTATTCAGGCTTCGAGACTTTGGACCCGATACAATAAGTTTACTGTGCTTGTACAATAGGTTGTTGACTCGTTGCAGGTATTGAAAGGTAGAGGTGTGTTGAGGTAACAACGTTGCTATTTAGAGTAGAATACGGTAGTATGGGGAAACACACACATGTACATTCTGGAAGTAAATATACATTACACAATGACAATGTCAAGAGAATATGAAAAGCATTTATTTTTCTGTCCTTTATAAGCATTTGTGATTAATTATACACAGTGTTAATGGTGAAAATAAACATGTATCAATTTTAATATCTTCATCTATCCTATTGGTCATATTTAGAAATTGCAGTTGCAGTACCGAATTGTAATGTACTACAAGATACATGTTCAGTGTCTCAAACGTAAATATTTTTCGGTTATCTGCCAAACACAGTTTGCACTGTGAAAAGCTGCGCTCTACGTCGCATGACGTGATAGGAGCAAAACGAAAAAACCTAACATCATTGCAGTCTCTAAGAGACAGTCCTTTATTCTCGGGTAAGTCTATCTCTACTAATTTCCAATATTTATATTACACAATGTTCCATATCCGCTACTTTTACATAAAATTGATTTCCTCTTCTGTTTTACACGTTCAGTAACCGGTGTACTTGGTGTCTCATTATTTCTCGGTGTCATTTCCACAATTAATTTGAGGGCTTCCGGCATCTCTTGCTCTGATTTTTCTAACAATGTAATAGTTTCAGACACAGTTTGAAAATAGGTTTGTATGAAAACCAAATTATTCGTCAGAACCTTCAAATCTAGAAAGTTTCTCTTTGCGTATTTGTTGGCATTCGTTCTACAGTACCCCCCACTGTACGCTTTACCACTATACTCAGCACGCCGTTACGCGGATTTCTCACTGAACTGCTCTATTGGGTCCGAAGTCTCGAAGCCTGGTTATTAGCATTTGAGACCGAAATGGATCAACTGTTTACGCATAAAACGCTATTATTTTCTCGGAATTAAAAATCATGTTTACTACTGTAATTTAAGCATTTCCACTAGTCCCTGGAGAAACTCTTCGTTTTCTGTCATCACTTTCCCAACTGTCCATAATTGTCATTGATACGTTCTCATAAGTGTCCTACCACGCATGTCTTCTAGACAAGTCTCGAAAAATGTTCATAAATATGTCTTGTGCTCCTATCGAAATGGAAACGACCGATGTCAAGCTATATATTGCCGCCATTATAAAGTTTTAGGAGTACGAAAATGTGAAATACTTCAGAGTAGGTGATAAGAACAACCGGATCATTAACTGAAGGTTATTATTCTGCAAGTTTAATGGCCGGGACTACGCTGAGCTTTGTATCTCGGTTCCTTACTGGGGCGCCTGGAATAGCGGCAACACTTCCTGCTCTTCAGGAAATTGTACTGTATATATTTAAGGGATTGGACATTCTCAGTGACTGTGAATAAATTAGAGGCAAGCATGTACTGTACATGCATTATTTAACAGTTTCTTGCAATAGCGGAATGGTTTGTTGCCGAAGCTGTCTTTTATGACGAAGGATAACAGATTTCATTGCCGAGGATCCAAATAGTCTGGCTGGAATTTTTCATTGCTTTGAAAAATTTGCGTAACTATTTTATTATTGCATTCAGGTTTTATTATTCGTCTTCTGACGTAGGAATTCATCCTATTTGTTACCCTATCAAGCTTATTCCTGTTCCCATCTAAGGATCTCTCTGGATCTTCTCACCATCTGATCTATTTCCATTCTAACTGTAAGTACTTCCAATAACTTCTTCGGTCTTCAATAAATTTAGTAATGTCTTGAATTGTATTATTCTTTAATTAAATTAAATTATTTATTATTATTACACTCAGGTAACTAAAAAATACGTAGGCCTATGAAATATAACAGAAACAAAAATATATTAAGCAATTATTATATACATCAAACAAAAATGAACATTAATGTTTGAGGAGAAAAATTCGATCCGGTGCCGGGGATCGAACCCGGGTCCTTGGTTCTACGCTCTGATCCCTGAGCTAAGCCGAATTCAATCCACAGTATCGGACCGAACCCTCCTCCTTCAATGTTTCCCTTTGTGGCCTGACTCCAAGTTAGGCATATATGTTGACGTATATGTCCATTGTCAACTGCCATTATACTAGGAGCGCACTCAGCTGAGTGACTTGTTTGGCCGGGATTCCGCAGTTAAGTGCACAGTAATCTGTACAAATATATGCACTGCAGCTATGAGAGTATTATAGATTTATTAATTTGTCCTACAGAATAATATCTGTAATATTGACAATTAATGTTTGAGGAGAAAAATTCGATATTATTCTGTAGGACAAATTAATAAATCTATAAAAATGAACATGTCAAATAATTAAACAAAAAAGAAATATAAATTAAAGAATTTTACCCCGTATGAGCAAATGCTCGTGGTCAGGAGTTCAAAACCGCACTGTAGATAAGCAGAAAGAAGACGACAAAGTAAACAATTAATATAAACAATAAAACAGCACAGATTACAAAAACAAGGACCTATATGAAGAGCACAGGAGAAAAACTTGATAAGTCCAAAATTATCGATTTTCTGTTTTAGTTGTCATATAATAGCAGAAGTAGTGTAGAATTGTGCAGTTTAATAGTACACAATAAAATCTAATTAGTCTGAAGAAATTGGAGGAATGATAACTCAAAGACAATATAATATTATTCGATCTTGAAATTTTTAACTTGCTCTCCTGTAAAAACAGTAAAATGTGACTTGTCAGGTTTTCCCCCGTATCTTCATACGATAAAAAACAATCACAAATTGGAAAAGTTTATAACCAATATTAACAAGTATACAAGACTAATATTTTGGGATTTTAGCCTATGCAAGTAGTATTCCGTTTTAGAAAAATAGTTATGAAATGAAAACTATTTCCAGTCTTTAGGAAGAAGAAGAGCAATTGACGGGGTCACTGGCCAAGAACAAACTAAGTAAAGATTAATTTTTTGGTCCTACAGAATTTATCTATTATGGTAACAATTGATATTAGAGGAGAAAAATTCGTTCGGGCGCCGGGGATCGAACCTGGGTCCTTGGTTCTACGTACCAAGCGCTCTATCATTGACAGTTGACTTAATATATCATGTCAACATATATGTCAAATATGGAGTAAGGCCACAAAGGGAAAAACACTAGAGGAGGATGATTCAATCCGGTGCTGTGGATTGAACTTCGGTGTAGCTCAGTGGTTAGAGCACTTGGTACGTACAACCAAGAACCCGGGTTCCATCCCCGGCGCCGGAACGAATTTTTCTCCTCTAATACCACTAAGAAGAAACAGCCTACTGAAGGGTGCATTTAAAAAAAGAGGAGGTAGAAAATAGGAAAGATTGCTGAATGATGGGTTTTCAGTGAAAGGTCTGCCCTTGGACAGAGCACTATAAATGAATGAATAAATTGTGTTTTTGTGATCTTCAATTTAAAACGAATTAAACTGAGGATATTAGAAAATGATGTGACATAATAAATTCTTTTCATTCATACCCGTGAATTACAGTGTCGTTGGAATTATTGCTTAAGGGGACGCAGAGGTGAAATTTTCGAACAAAACCGAAGAGAAAATGATTTCCCCCCCCCCCCGATGTTAGTTTTTGATTTTGTGCCCTTTAAAAGTATGATATTAAAACCAAGATAACTGTATTACTATATTATTCCCATAATAAACTAATACTTACTTACTTACTGGCTTTTAAGGAACCCGGAGGTTCATTGCCGCCCTCACATAAGCCCGCCATGGGTCTCTATCCTGTGCAAGATTAATCCAGTCTCTACCATCATATCCCACCTCCTTCAAATTCATTTTAATATTATCTTCCCATCTACGTCTCGGCCGCCCCAAAGGTCTTTTCCCCTCTGGCCTTCCAAATAACACTCTATATGTATTTCTGGATTCGCCCATACGTGCTACATGCTCTGCCCATCTCAAGCGTCTGGATTTAATGTTCCTAATTATGTCGGGTGAAGGATACAATGTGTGCAGTAACAATAAACTAATACTTATCATTATTTATATACCTTCTCTGAACATATAAATAAAAATAAATATTGAAAATTTCTTACAATATGGTGCATGGAGCATTTTATAGCTATCAAACGATATAAAGTTTTATAAAATTATTAATATTTACAGAACTATTGTACTTAGAAAGTTGAAACTTGGTATGTCCATTACTATTAACATACTTAGTATCCATGATCAATTTCAAACAAATCGGTTAAATTTTGTGGATTTTGAAATATTCACCTCTGCCTCCCCTTAACCATTAATTTAAGATATTTCAGACTTACTTCTTACGAAATAATTATGAATGAATGAACGAATGAATGAATGAATGAATGAATGAATGAATGAATGAATGAATGAATGAATGAATGAATGAATGAATGAAAGGGGGAAATGGGAAGAGAAACATTAAACGATACGCAAAAACGCGTCCTTGTAAGGTAATTCGGGGCTGAGAAAAACTGAATATGTGAGCTCTAAGGTTGTTGGACACTTGTCTCACTTCGAGTTTCGCTGTTCCACTGAAGGAACTCTAGAGAGTTTTGAAGGGGAAAGCCGAAAATGGACGTAATGTAACAGCTATCACATAAAGGTGGGATAGAAATAATTATTATGAAATAGATTTTAATTTGTAGTCGTGGATCGTTCGAACTTCGGAATGAACATTTTAACTCAATCTGAGAAATTTTAGGGTGAGCATTCTCCTCTCAGAAAATTATTAGTTTTCGTGCTATACGTGTGTCGCATTATCATATACTATTCTGCAGTAACCCACATCGTTTTCTTGAGCATCAGCACGCCCCGTTGGCCCATCGCCAGGGCACATGCCGCGCATCAATTAAGACGAAGCAATAGCAGTGATTATAGGGCCGGGGAGTGCTGCTATCTATTGGTGGTCACGCTCCATGCAAGCTGCAATTCAATTCCAACTTACGCAACCTCTCTTCTGCTTTGCATAATCAATTTTATCATGAAATTGTAAAAGAAAATAACGTTCCTGCATTCGAGTTTTAAAAGTGAAACGGTCGATTGAGTTAGCTTTCACTACAGCGTGAGTATTCATTTTCTTATTATTCTTCTCCTTCATCCCTTTATAGAGTTATCTTCTTTAACTTCGGTAGTTTCTATCTTCTGCTTATACAGGGGCATCATTTTATTTTTACTTCAATTTATATTGTACCTAAGTTTTTAAATGTACTTCACTCCCACCCCCTCTACTAGTAAATTTCCAACCGTTCTCCACACAGAACCAAGGCCGCATATGCCATACTGAGTGAGTATAGTACGTTCCAGAAATATATTCGAATTTTCCAGTGACGAAAGAGCTTTTAATATTGAATCATATTTTCGCACAGGTACTGTCATCCGTTTGCTTACGTCGCATCCCGGTTTTCCCCACCCGCTTCTGCTCGTTTCTCTGTAAAGGCTAGTGGCTAGGCTGTCTTATTTATTTTTTGAAAACATTAATTTCTGTTAGGAATTGGAGGTTTACGTAACATTATACAACTGTTTAAAATAACTTAAATAAAAGGGCCTCGTTAAGTAATTAACTGTCACGTGATTTCCTCTCTTTCTACGACCCTGCTATTAACCACTTGGACGGACAGTATTTTTTCGGATCGGGCAGAAGTGAAGATTGAATTTACAGTACGTAAGGTACTCTTTTATAGAGTAGGTGGCCTACAGAATTATTTCAACATGAGTTACTAGTACGAAGGCCGAAACTGATAATTGGAATTAGGTACAATAGTCTATAGTTCGATAATATGCACAAAATAACTGAAGCCTGTATCGAAATGAACGGCTACCATTTTCAAAAATGTGTTTAAATATCCATATTATGATTATTTTTCAATTTAACTTCATTCTCTATATTGTACGCTAATTTGCTGTATACAGTATAATATACACTGCATAATGAATACGTTCGAATGGATAGCTCAATTCGTGAGTAAAACACTTATTGTTAATACTGTACTGTATTTTGATTAAACAAAAACCTAATGAAAATTATCAAACTCAAAAACGGGATATTTCCTACTTTACGTAAATGGATGAACTACTTTTCATCCCTCCTATACCTAGTAAAGTGATCTGTTTGTATTTTACGCCAGTATCATCGAACCCCAGTCGTGGAAGGGGTAGCAAACTGTGTTTACGGTTCTGAACCTTTAATCCAAAGGTATAGCCAGGTTAATATTAAAAATGTTAGTAAAAATAAAATGATGTCCCTGTATAATATTATACAGTATGTCCCATTTATCTTGCTCACCCAAAATAATTTTTTTCTTAGGTGCTAAATGAAAAATTGTCTTAGATAAATATGATTAAGTGCAACAGGGAATTAATACTATCAATATAACTTTATTATAACCTTATTCATAAAAGATATGTACTTTTTATTCAAGGAATCATTTAACCTCTGGAGAGCTGGTTCAAAAATGTATCACAGTGTACCATTCTAATTCACAAAACAATGAGGGACGCAAAATATTATTGAATTCATAGTGTACGCACTTACTGCAAGTTCGAAGTAAAATAGCACTTTTACCTTTTAAATTACTCAATTAATAACGTCAAAATTTTCCAGCAATCTGTGTAATATATTGTCTTGCATATGCCACATGAATTTTAATCTCATTGGGTCAATAGTTTAGCGCTATTGATGAGTTCTTTGAAAGTACTTTTTGTTTCCGTTAACTCAAAACATTGGTTTTTAATGTAGGCCTACCGTTTCTCAAAAAACTAAAATAGCATAAGTGTGATTATTTTTTCACCCATATTAGGAGCCGTAGGTTATAATTTGAGAAAGAGAGAATCTCATGTCTTCATTACAATAATAAATAAAAAAATATTTGTAATGGTCAACATTTCCATTCGAAAAATAATATGTTTTCAGAATATTTAACATCATTATGAATGAGTTTCAAGACATATCAGTATGATTGTTTGTGACTTGGCGTGATGCATTAAAATAAGTACCTGTGCAAAATTTGGATCATACTGGACTTCAATTTTCTGACAAATGATACAACCAACGATAAAGATAAGTTTCATTATTGGTGCTATGTAGTCTAATATGCTCAAAAACATGCTACTTAAAGGACATAATTGATAACTTTAATAAACTATATATATGAATTCTGATACAGAAAAATTGGCAAATTTAATTAAATTAAAAGTGAAAAGTTACTTTTTTTATCGTTTCAGTCTTCAAGATTCCCTTAATGAAGGCGAAATGAATACGAGATCCAACACCGAAAGTTACCCAGCAATTCTTCTTAAATTGGTCTAGAAGGAAAACCTCGGTAAAAACCCCAAGTAGGTAACTTGTTCCAACCAGGATTTGAATTCGAGTCCCTCGTTTTACAGTCAGACATGTTTATCGTTACTCCACAATGGTTTACTACCTACTGTAAAATAATTATCTGGCAAATTTTCATATTTTCACTTTACATTCTTTACATTGTTTTATTCTCGACCATGCCGAAATGTAGTAATTATACACCTGGTAGCAGCCCTTTAATGGACCTCATTAAAGTACACCTATTCATTAAAGTTCAGGTGTTCCACCAATCAGAAAATACCATTGTAGCAATATGAAAGCGCAAGTATCGATTATTCTCGGATATGCAATCGAAAGACAACTGTTTTCGAAGGAGTTCTGCGACAATTTTAGTAGGCGCTGGCGGCGACATCACAACATTGAAACGTCACGGAGGCTGGAAATCCAATACTGTCGCAGAAGGTTATGTTGAAGAATCGATCCAAAATAAAATTGAAATCTCAAATATAATACTAAACTCAGTCGAAAAAAACAACACACAAATTAACATCAATTCACCGTCATCTTCCAGCCTTTCACAAAGCACATTCCCGCAAATTCATTTCACCAATTGCACAATAAATCATCTATATTTGAAATAAAGTCAGTTCTGTTACTATAATAATTAGCGTTAATTGTTAATAATATTCAAATAAATTCAATTTGTCATATCGTTTTTCAATGTCTAATTCAATTTCAAGGTTATATCAAGATTAATGTTTATTTTACTCTCTAGTTTATATCAACGTCAATGTCGACATTTGTTTCTCGGAAAAAATCAATACTTTCGCGTCTGCGCACATCTCACAATTTACGAGGTATTGCACAATGTCAGTTCCGCTGCTCAGTCAGATAAGAATAACATGAATACTTATGAATAATTTCAAGTTAGAAATATGGTCGATCATAAAAAGTCGTATGAAACTTGACTATAATGGTAATTAAGACTCTCGTATGAAAATTATGAAACTCGCTTGCGCTCGTTTCATAAACATACTCGCGTCTTAATTACTACCATTATAGGCTCGCTACATAATGTACTATTATGCGTTTCTTATCATTTATAAAATTGAATGTTATTTCATTTTTACGTAAAACTTATATAATAAAAATACAAAGCACATAGAGGAAAGCAAATTGCATTACATTTAATACTTTCAAAGCAATATGTCTGGTAAATATGTCAAATGGAAGACAGAACTTGGCTGTAGTAATAACGGACTAGATGGAGAAGCAGCGTAGCTAATGAGCAGGGTTTGGTCCAGCAGCGTCATCTGCTGCTGAGGACACTTGCGCAAGGAGATGGAAAAGTTGGGCGCATATGGAAATGTGCCACGTCGTTTCAAACAGACGCCGTCGTCGTCATCCACTGCAGAAGGCATTTGTTCCTAAAGTTTATGACACTAGAGAAGCAACTGAATCGTCAAAGAGTCTGGCACGGACGACTTTGTTTTAAGGAGAGAGAAAGTGAATGTGAATACTTACGGCTTCTGTCTCTTATCAGTTGGGATCGCCGTCACTGAATTTGCATGCAAACCAAGACATTGGATTCACATTTATTTTGAACTAGTTTACGGAAAGTCAACTATTGTAACAAAATAACCATCCATGGTGATATGTAGGGAGCGGATTTTTATGTCCTAAAAATTTAAATATATTTATTTTTATGTGCTAGAAAGTACGAAAATATTTGCTAAAAATAAAAAAAAAAATATTTTTAATATGACTATTACACTCTTACTACTTTTGACCAATAAAACGGTACGAAAGGACGTATTTCAACCAATCATGGCTACTTATCGCACAATTTTATCGCGTCCCTAGCATTTGTTTAATTTTATCGTGTCCCTAGTATTTGTTTAATTTTATCGCGTCCCTAGCATTTGTTTCTTTGTTTTCCAACATTTGAAACTGCGCTGGTCTGGACATCAATATATATATATATATATATATATATATATATATATAATTACAAACCACTCCAGTTGATGCACAGCAGTTTCAAATATGACTCGCACTGGCATTCAAGAATAAGAATTAATAAAAATCACTGATCATACCTATGCATCTTCTGAAATCCGATTTACAAATAAATGAAGAGCACCATTCGGAAATCCTGAATAAGTTGAATACACCATGTACGCCTAAATCAACGAGTTCCACTTCTATTACGCACACGTCCAATATAACATCAATTGAACCACCAACCACATTCAAATTTGAAAATTGTACATTCAATAATTATTCCTTTTAAAATTATTCATTCGGAAATTGTGAATAAGTTGAATACACCATGTAGGTCTAAATCAACGAGTTCCACTTCTATTACGCACACGTCGAATATAACATCAATTGAACCACCAACCACATTCAAATTTGAAAATTGTACATTCAATAATCATTTTTTTTTTAATTATTCATGTTTATTTTTTTATGTCATCGTCGTTAATTAAAACTTTTCTAACACTTGTGTATATTAGTTAGGTTATGTTATAGCTTCTGCTATATCAGTGAACGGCAGGTTCCGTGCTCTGTGACGTCATACGACGTAGCCGCCCTGCTCTTTGCTCGGCAATCTCTGCATACTGAGCACAGCGTGGAGAGAAGGTTCATCTGAACAGTGGTGGTGCGGGTCTATGCACTGACAGAGGCGATCCATTCTTCTGAGATAGTATGGGAACAGCACAATTACAATACATTTGTACGAAAACAAAACTGTACAACCGTGATAAATCAATGTAACAAAATATCTTGGTTTGTAATCAAATTTAATGTACTTACGATAATATGAAGCTCATAATACAGCCACTTGCAAAAGCGTTTGCATATATAAATGAAATTCCGAAACTGCTATAATCATACAAACATATAAATAAATACTTTAAGCAGTACTGCAACACTTTATCTACTCGGAAACTTGAAAACAGTGTTTTTAACACACATTTTTCTACATAATATACAGATTAAACTACATAGGCCCTATCTTGGTGAGTAGTATGCAAAGTATATTTCAACTTTTGAAACACATCATCACTTCGTGTCACTACCGTGCCCAAGCTAAACGCTTTGTCGAGATTTTTTTCCTCTTTTCTCGCGTACTAATTTTGCAATATTTGGAGTCATAGCCTGGCTAACACACAAGCGAAGAATATGTTTCAAGTTCAGATCAGACAGGTGGTTTCTATGTTGTGGTTTGCAGATCTTCATACAAGAAAAGAACTGTTCACATACATACGTAGATCCGAATATGCTCAACATCCTAGCAGCAAATCTATGCAATCGAGGGAATCTTGCCTGGGGAAATCTTCTATAAAATGTAGATAGATCCTTTTGTTTTCAACAGTCCCGTTCTACTGCTGCACTGACGCCACTGCGCTGGTGTGTGCTAACATTAATACGACTCAACTGCTCGCTCTCCCAAGCTCTTGCGATCTGACTGGCTCTTACGTCACAACTGCAGCATCTGCCGGCCACTGTGCTATATGATATTATGGATGGTCACGTATCAGAGATTGTTTAATATTAAGATTTATTGAATATCATCTGTCAAGTGACGTTGATTACTGGGATTCGGATAATTGAAGTGGAATGTTGCATTTTAATAAAAATGAAACTGAATCAACAAAGTCTTCTTGACTAGTAACATTGCCATCGTGTATAGATCGAGAACTTCTCGACGAGAAGGCATTGCTAGTACTCGCTACTGCCATCTAGCATGCATCTAGCGTAATATTTGTAATGTTGAATTGGTACAATAATACATTTGAAGATAGTTGTATTTTCGTAAGTCAATTAATATTTTATTGTATTGGAGTACTTCGTTACTTCTAATCTTTATATACTTTCTTCTAATCGTGTAATAGTCAATTAAATCCCACTCGAGTTTTGATTTTCTCTAGATAAATCAAAACGTCTAGTGAGATTACTGTTGACAAAAATACCTTACTTAGCTTGAAAAAAAATGTTACTAGGTACTCACCAACCACACTTGAGTGCCAGTAGTTGGCCGGGAATTGCAGTGAACAACAAAAGTCATCTCCAAATTCTCCATCACAAATGCATGCCGATTATCTCTGAACAACGACTTATACTGTGAAAACGATCTTTCCACATCACAGGACGTAAGACGTGCATATTTAAAGAGAAGAATGTCACAAACACAACACCGTCAATTTCAACTACAGGCATATCCTCCAATACTTGAGCAACTTCACACATTTTTTTATATCCACTGTTTTTCCCAAACACATTCTGGAATTTGTCCCTTAGTACTTGTACTTCTGAACCTGGTAGCGAGTCTAGTTTAATTTTCACGGCACGTACCTCCCTTTTTCAGACAATAGGTTTTTGGATGTTTCGAGTTTTTTTATGGTGTCACACAAAAAGCTTAGATTTGCTAATAGAAAAGCCAAATCGTTTTTTAAATAACCATCTTTCAGTATATCTTGAAGGATATCGATTGACGAAGCCCGATAACAGGGAATCACAAGATATATTGCCTTACTTGATAGGCATGAGCGAGAGGCGAGAGATTTATTTAAATTAAATAATGTTCATACGCGAGCTGTTATCTGTTGTGTTCAGCAACAATAAACATTCCTAATTAAGTGTTACAAGATCTCTCCTCCTTGTCCACGTTAATTTATTCTCTAATAATAACACTGATATGCTGCCTAGCAGTTCTCAGAACTTGAGGCGATACTATTACGAAAATGGATCATGGATACACCACACAGCGCTTAGAAACACGAAGCAACCAAGAATTCTTAAAAAAGATAACGTGCTTCTGAGTGATATAACTGATTTAGTTCTTATAAAAAATTATTTAAGTAAAAAAACTTCACGATTTATGTATTTATAACAGATTTCCTGAAAATATGTATTTACATATTTTTTTTTGTGAAAATATGTGTTTTTATGTGAAATAAAATTCGGGTTTTAAACTTGAAACTTCATGTTCGGAATTTTTAACTTTGTTAATTGTGTTTTATCACACGCAAATATAATATTTAATTACATAGGAATCCGCTCCTTAGTGATATGTCTCCAAGACTAACTTATACAGTAAAGAATTCATTTTGGTCATAGCGTAAGAAGAGACGACTATTTATTACAGAAAGAGTGAGAAGAAATTAATCAAATTCCTGTAACTGCGTGACAGTTGAAGGGTTCAGAGCCATAGTGGGCCAAGCGCCATTTATTAAAAACGGAGAAAGAAAGGATTAAAGTTAAGTGAATACCATAGTTTCATGAAGATTGACATATCATTTAGTTTTAATGTGTATACTTTATATTACTTGCTATATGTTTCCATTGAATTATGGTAACAAGTTAATTTTAACTCTTGTTTTCTACGGTATCAGTAAATGACGCTTGGCCCACTATGGTTCTGAACCCTTCAATTTTATGCTGTTCAAAATTATTATTGTAAGCATGGTCGGGATTGTAAGGATGTTTTGGATTTGAAATAAATATTTTTCTTTTCATTCCTGTCTTCATACTCCCAGCATTTAAATTCAATAAGGCTTAGTCTTGAGACAAAAATGCAATTGATAGTCGAAACGATTCACACATCATCAACATGACGCCGATGAGTTATCTGAAACTTAATGCATAATAAAACATTACAGGAAATAGGATTCTTGTGGAAATTAATCCCATAGTTAAGCACTTTACAATTAAATTAGACTATGTTAACCATTAAATTCGCAAAGTATCCTAGAGGATACAACAGGTTAACCCTTAAATTCGTAAAGTATCCTATAAGATACAACAGGTTAATAGTCTGTATCTTATAATTTTAATAGAACAATAGAAAAAAATTGGTAGGAAAATTAAAATTTCACAATACTATAATACTAGCCGTACCCGTGCGCTCCGCTGCACCCGTTAGAGATAAATATAAAGTAATTACATAAATAAAATAGGACGTTTGATCCAGGGAACATTCGTGTTTGATAGAAGGATAAATCGTTTAATATGTTACTTAATTTAAATTGCATGCGAATAATTAAAATGCGATCATTTTGGTCCAGAGACACTCATTTGGTGCAATGACAATTCCTTTAACATGATTCTTAAATTTCATTACATGCAACCATAGTTTAATGAAGATTGACATCATTTAGATTTAATGTGTATTTTTTATTTTACTTGTTATAGGTTTCCATTGAATTATGGTAATAACTTAATTTTAACCCTTGTTTTCTACGTATTCAGTAAATGGCGCTTGGCCCACTATGGTTCTGAACCCTTTAAATAACTTAAATTATATTATATAATATTACATATTATATTATATTATATTATATTAAATTATATTACATTACATTACATTATATTATATTATATCAGAAGTTACTGTAATAACATTATAGCATTATGTCCATCCAGAGAAACTACACTTTCCAATGGTGAAATAATAATTAATTATACAAATCGGTTAATTTAGCTTCCGATATTACTTCATACAAACACAGAAACATGCTCTGTAGGCTATCTTTCATAGCTTTCGATTGTTGCTGTCCAAGGCCCCTTATAGACGAAGTCATTTGTTTTTTAATTCATTACATGGCCTTAGATGACAGTTATTTTAATTTTAAAACTCATTTATCTCATGAAATATCAGTCCAATCAAAATTATTCAAGGAATAAAACTTATCGCAAATTATTTTTAAAGAAACCTTTGTTATGTAACATTTTTCACAAAAATCAGTAATAAGCGAGATATTTCGATTTATTTAATTCAGACCCCCTTATAATCCCTCTTTTAAATAATGTATTTTGAATGCCATATAGCCTAAAATCTCAGCTACAACGAACTTAATTTATATTCCAATTTTGATATAAATCGGTTCAGCCATTATCGCGTGAAAAGGTAACAAACATACAGACAGACATACAAACAAAAATTTCAAAAACGCGATTTTCGGTTTCAGGGTGGTTAATTATATATGTTAGGACCAATTATTTTTGGAAAATCGAAAATTACCAGAAAAATTTCGGCTACAGATTTATTATTAGTATAGATTGTGCAACATATAAAATATGGACATTGCGATAGTTGTTTTCTTTACAGTCCGACACGGTTTAATAAACTAATGTGAGAAATGAAGTTTTACCAATTTAAGGGTTAACGTTTATGTATTTATTTGTCTAATGGCGAGTACATGATATTTACTATCATTGACTGGGGGGAAAAACAAGAAAGTGGTGAACAAAACTATGGATTAAGTAATTAAAAACATTCGGGCTCTGGCTTCCCAGACGTTTATTAAATACTCATAGAAATTTATAAATCTTCTCATCATTCGTGAGCTACCACAAGGGACAAAGAGTACTTAAACACAGAAATTTTTACAAGTTCATTGAACCATTGATTTTGTTTTAACAATGAAACTCTTATAAGTACATAGCTGCAAATATTTTTTTTTTTTTTAGATTAGTGGAAATATACCTATTTTTAGAGAGGTAAGTGTTACAAAAAAGTAAAGAATGCTACTGAACTTAGTTTGTTTCGAATATAGGTGATCCTTTCAATGCAGTTAAAGTTACAATCGGAATAGTAGATGTAGGTATTCCAAGCCTCTTAAACATATCATTCATGAAGAGAGTAGCGGTACCTCTTGCTCCAACCAGAAGTCCGATTACTTCAAGCTCTTTTAGCTGGTATTTTTCGAGGTAATAGGGAATGGTAGGATTGTAGATATTTTTTTTTTCATTATCCACTTTTGCTGGCTGTTCCTTATCCGTTTCGAAACGCACAGTGGGATCAATTATGTATCCAGATCTTGTAGATTCCTTGAAAGCTATTATATCTATGCGCCGTGTACTGCCATTGACGGAGAGACCATGTACAAATAATAATTTAAATAATAAATAATTAATTTGTGCAAATAAGAATTTTTGGTTGAATGAAAATTAAGTTTAATATTTCGTTGAGCTTATATACATTCCTTTCTTTCTTTCTTTCTTTCTTTCTTTCTTTCTTTCTTTCATGTTACTTCTACAACATCAAGACAATACGAACCTCAATGTCTTCTTAAGGGTAGAGGATGGTATAATTTGAATTTGTTTTCTAATTGATACACATTTTTCATTTTTGTACGTACTCTTACAAATATCATAGCTACAGCAATTTGTGTATACTCAGCCTGTAACAGAAATGAGTGCTAGGGGTATTTCCTTAGGGGTAAAGGTAGTGGACACGTAGGACTGACATCCCTACTGCCATTAAATGCCGATTGTTTGTAAAGGCGGAAGCCTTAACATCTCACAATCCTCTGCGCCGATTTGGCTTGTCATGTGGTTGACTTTATTATTTTAACTTTACAACAACTTGGATTCGAGATTAGTTTTTAGAAAAATATTTGGAGACCAAATTTAGAAAAAAAAAGTGTCAGATTTCATCAAATTGACTAAAATGGATGTATCTCAGCCATTTTTAAAGACAAATTCAAAATATGTTTGACATTTCACTCCTAACAGCAAATTTGTTCAAATATCTGGAGCATAACTTTGATAGGTCTACTGACTTTCAAACTTTTAAAATAAGAATGCATTTTAGAGGTACTGAATACAGACACTCATTTTTCAAATTCAACAACTTAGCAAAGCTCTGCTACAGAGAAAAGTTTCCTAATAGCCTAAAGAATGCGTGTTTCAAACATCATGCATGTAGCATTAATAGTTCCGAAGATATATAACTTTTTGTATGTGAATAAAGCAAAAAATTAGTTACAGGAGCTAAAAAAGCCTTAAACGCGTAATAATTTTTTTAAATATATTTTTCAAACATAGAAGATTATTTTAGCCGTTTTCCACCACATTTAACCACTCTTTTCCCTTAAAAAACCATGCAGAACAGAGCTTTAAAAATAGCGTTTCAACAGTTAAGAAGGGTATAAATGAGCGTTAAATCATATTTAATGTATTTTTCACACGTCAAAGGTTATTTTAAAACATCTTTTTCATTTTGTCCGTTTTCCACCACATCTAACCATTCTGTCACCTTGAAAACCTTGCGAAACAGAGCTTAAAAAATAACGTCGCAGCAGTTGACAAGGGCATAAATGCGCATTAAATTATATTTTATATATTTTTAACCCGTCGAAGGTTATTTTAAAGCATTTTTTTTTTCATTTTTCCCGTTTCCCACAACATCTAATCATTCTTTCACATTGAAAAACTTGCGCAACAGAGCTTGAAAAATAACGTTGCAGCAGTAGACAAGAGCATAAATGTGGGTTAAATTATATTTAATATATTTTTAACACGTCGAAGGTTATTTTACAGCACTTTTCTTTCATTTTTCCCGTTTTCCACCATATCTAACCATTCTTTGAACTTGAAAACCTTGCGCAACAGAGCTTAAAAAATAACGTCGGAGCAGATGACAAGGGCATAAATGAGCGTTAATTTAATATATTTTTTTAACACGTCGAAGGTTATTTTACAGCATTTTTCTTTAATTTTTCCCGTTTTCCACCACACCTAACCATTCTTTCACCTCCTGAAAACGCTGTGCAAGAGAGCTTAAAAAATAACGTCGCAGCAGTTGACAAGGGCATAAATGCGCGTTAATTTAATAATTTTTCACACGTCGAAGGTTATTTTAAAGATTTTTTTTTTTTCATTTTTTTTCCGTTTTCCACTACATCTAACCATTCTTTCACCTTGAAAACCTTGCGCAACAGAGCTTAAAAAATAACGTCGCAGCAGTTGACAAGGGCATAAATGCGCGTTAAATTATATTTAATATATCTTTCACCAGCCGAAGGTTATTTTAAAGAATTTTTTTTCATTCTTTCCCATTTTCCACCACATCTAACCATTCTTTCACCTTGAAAACCTTGCCCAACAGAGCTTAAAAAATAACGTCGCAGCAGGTGACATAATTTTTCACACGTCAAAGGTTATTTTAAAAACATTTTTTTTTTTTCATTTTTCCCGTTTTCCACCACATCTAACCATCCTTTCACCTTGAAAACCTTGTCCAACAGAGCTTAAAAAATAACGTCGCAGCAGTTGACATAATTTTTCACACGTCAAAGGTTATTTTAAAACTTTTTTTTTTATTTTTCCGTTTTCCACCACATCTAACCATTCTTTCACCTTGGAAACCTTCCGCAACAGAGCTTAAGAAATAACGTCGAAGCAGTTGACAAGGGCATAAATGCGCGTTAATTTAATATATTTTCCACACGCCGAAAGTTATTTTAAAGCATTTTTTTCATTTTCCCATTTTCCACACATCTAACCATACTTTCACCTTGAAAACCTTGCGGAACAGAACTTAAAAATAACGTCGCAGCAGTTGACAAGGACATATATACGCGTTAATTTTATATATTTTTCACACGTCAAAGGTTATTTTAAAACTTTTTTTTTTTTTTCATTTTTCCCGTTTTCCACACATCTAACCATTCTTTCACCTTGAAAACCTTGCGGAACAGAACTTAAAATGTCGCAGCAGTTGACAAGGACATAAATGCGCGTTAATTTTATATATTTTTCACACGTCAAAGGTTATTTTAAAACATTTTTTTTCCATTTTTCCCATTTTCCACACATCTAACCATTCTTTCACCTTGAAAACCTTGCGGAACAGAACTTAAAAATAACGTCGCAGCAGTTGACAAGAACATAAATGAGCGTTAATTTTATATATTTTTCACACGTCAAAGGTTAATTTAAAACATTTTTTTTCCATTTTTCCCGTTTTCCACACATCTAACCATTCTTTCACCTTGAAAACCTTGCGGAACAGAACTTAAAAATAACGTCGCAGCAGTTGACAAGGGCATAAATGCGCGTTAATTTTATATATTTTTCACACGTCAAAGGTTATTTTAAAACATTTTTTTTTTCCATTTTTCCCATTTTCCACACATCTAACCATTCTTTCACCTTGAAAACCTTGCGGAACAGAGCTTAAAAATAACGTCGCAGCAGTTGACAAGGGCATAAATGCGCGTTAATTTTATATATTTTTCACACGTCAAAGGTTATTTTAAAACATTTTTTTTTCATTTTTCCCGTTTTCCACCACATCTAACTATTCTTTCACCTTGAAAACCTTGCGCAACAGAGCTTAAAAATAACGTCGCAGCAGTTGACAAGGGCATAAATGCGCGTTAATTTTATATATTTTTCACACGTCAAAGGTTATTTTAAAACATTTTTTTTCCATTTTTCCCATTTTCCACACATCTAACCATTCTTTCACCTTGAAAACCTTGCGGAACAGAACTTAAAAATAACGTCGCAGCAGTTGACAAGAACATAAATGAGCGTTAATTTTATATATTTTTCACACGTCAAAGGTTAATTTAAAACATTTTTTTTCCATTTTTCCCGTTTTCCACACATCTAACCATTCTTTCACCTTGAAAACCTTGCGGAACAGAACTTAAAAATAACGTCGCAGCAGTTGACAAGGGCATAAATGCGCGTTAATTTTATATATTTTTCACACGTCAAAGGTTATTTTAAAACATTTTTTTTTTCCATTTTTCCCATTTTCCACACATCTAACCATTCTTTCACCTTGAAAACCTTGCGGAACAGAGCTTAAAAATAACGTCGCAGCAGTTGACAAGGGCATAAATGCGCGTTAATTTTATATATTTTTCACACGTCAAAGGTTATTTTAAAACATTTTTTTTCCATTTTTCCCATTTTCCACACATCTAACCATTCTTTCACCTTGAAAACCTTGCGGAACAGAACTTAAAAATAACGTCGCAGCAGTTGACAAGGACATATATACGCGTTAATTTTATATATTTTTCACACGTCAAAGGTTATTTTAAAACTTTTTTTTTTTTTTCATTTTTCCCGTTTTCCACACATCTAACCATTCTTTCACCTTGAAAACCTTGCGGAACAGAACTTAAAATGTCGCAGCAGTTGACAAGGACATAAATGCGCGTTAATTTTATATATTTTTCACACGTCAAAAGTTATTTTAAAACATTTTTTTTTCCATTTTTCCCATTTTCCACACATCTAACCATTCTTTCACCTTGAAAACCTTGCGGAACAGAACTTAAAAATAATGTCGCAGCAATTGACAAGGGCATAAATGCGTGTTAATTTAATATATTTTTCACACGCCGAAGGTTATTTCAAAGCAATTTTTTTTTCATTTTTCCCGTTTTCCACCACATCTAACCATTCTTTTACCTTGAAAACCTTGCGCAACAGAGCTTAAAAAATAACGTCGCAGCAGTTGAGAAAGGCGTAAATGCGCGTTAAATCATATTTAATACGTTTTTCACATGTAGAAGATTATTTCGAAGTTCTTTTTCCATTTTTTTCAGTTTTCCATCACATCTATCATTCTTTCACCGTGAAAACCTTGTGCAACAGAGCTTAAATATAGCGTCGCAGCAGTTGAGAAGGGCATAAATGCGCGTTAAATTACATTTAATATATTTTACACATGTCAAAAGTTGTTTTAAAGCTTTTTGTTCATTTTTACCGTTTTTCACCCCATCTAACCATTCTTTCACCTTGAAAACCTTGCGGAACAGAACTTAAAAATAACGTCGGAGCAGTTGACAAGGGATAAATGCGCATTAAGTTATATGTAATATATTTTTTACAAGCCAAAGCGAATTTTAAGTCGAAAGAATTCTTTTTTTACATTCACCGGTTTTCTGCCCTATTAAAACATCCTTTCCCCTTAGGACGAATACTCTTTGGATCACACAAGTAACGTTCAGAGTTTGCGTCCAAGTATGTTCTTGATTAATGGCTAAAAATGTACCTGTAATTCAAAGTTCTAAAATTCGAAAATTTAGCTACAAAAATCAGTACGATAAACTCCAGCATGAACACTGTTAATACGTACGCTTTCTCTCTGAACCGAAGCTCGCTCTTTGTGTGTTGCGGCTGACACAGGCAGCAACTGTAATGACTTCGTCTGTGCTCCTGAACACCATTATGTGCTTCCAAGCCGCTGTTCGGAAATGTACCACGCTCCTATTAATAAGGCACCATACTTCCAACTCTGACAATGGATTTAATGTGCTGAAATTGGATAGTCTAAATGGGAAAACTCAAATTCAACGGCAGCGCTGTTAACTTGCAAATAGAAGTTTCCTCACATTATTGTTAGTATAACTTTTATATACATGTATACGTCCCAGAATTGGCAATGCCACTATAAACATCACAATTGTGAGATTAAGTTCTGCGTAAAGGTTAATGTTTATCCTTGTCGATTTGATGTCCTTTGATATCTTAAAAGTCTAGTGTCTTATAAATTTGACCTATAACCTGTATTCAACTTTATAATGACGACTTAAGAGTATAAATAAGGATTTCATAAAGTTTATATCACATTCAATAAAATTTAAGAACTCTTTTTTGTTTTTGAGAAAGCATGATCTCGTGACAAAAATGGCTCCTAAAGAGATACATTTTTTAAAATATGGGTTTATTCAAATGTACTCTACAGACAGATGCAATACGTATTCTCGTGGACATCATTTTAGTTATACAATTACAGAGAAGTCAGGTCACTATACAAATCCTACTTCAATAATAATAGTAATAGTAATAATAATAATAATAATAATAATAATAATAATAATAATAATAATAATAAATATTGCTATATGTAGTTAGTCGGCGATATATGCAAGTTAGAGGGAAAGGAACTGGCCACTCTACGCCAATATCTTCTGGCCTACTTGCCTCATAAGTAGTGTTGCCTTCTTGGTGTCACTTGTGAGGTTCAGACCTGTCTTTGAACAGTTGACTAAATAATAATAATAATAATAATAATAATAATAATAATAATAATAATAATAATAATAATAACAATAATAATAATAATAATAATAATAATAATAATAATAAATTTATTGAGTTCTTTTTTTACAAAAAATTTTAAATTACATAATTTATAATTAGCTCGCTCGCCAATGCTTGTGGCTTGGGAGTGTTTTTAACTTGGTTATTTAACGATGCTGTATTAACTACTGGGTTATTTAGAATCGATCAAATTGGTAATAGCGAAATGGTACTTCGCGAGATGAGGCTAAGGATTCGCCATAGATTACCCGACATTTATCTTACTGTTTGGGGAAAACCTCGGAAAAAATACAACCAGATAATCAGCCCAAGCGAGAATCGAACCCACGCCCTAGCGCAATCGGGACTGTTCTTGACGTTCTTGTAAATATAAAAGTAAAATTATACAGAGTGTAAGGAGTATAAGTGCCTTTATTTTAACTGTTGATTATTCATGTCATAAGGAAGAAAAAATGTCCTCACAATTATTTTCTAATTGCAATATTTAACTTATTATTCAAGTTTACAACATTAGACGTTTTGCAATGTTGCTGGATGGGAAGGAGGAGGTGGCTTACAAGTACACAGTACAGTTAAAGCGGGGACGGACATACCGGTACAAAACAGATGCTCTGTTCTAATGCAGGGGCGGACAGGAAAATTGTTTACATAAAACGAGCAGCAAATACAAACTTTCAAAATCATACGAACTTTTTTATAATTCAAAATTTTAATCTCCTCCACTTCCGTAACGCAATATCATTTTTAAAGAAATTTCTGATTGTGTGATTTTCGAAACGGGATAAGAGACTTCCAGTTTCTAATAATCGTTGAGAACTGCTTTTTGCAGATAATCATGAGTACTTGGGAACAATATGAAGAAAATACGGAAATTGAATTGATAAAGGAAAAAAGTTAAAATGGCGTTTAGGTAACCTTCTTTGCTGGAAACGTTGACGGTACATCCTTCTTGCCGCACTTGAATTACGAAGAATTTCTTCATAAATTAATAACATACAGTATAATGATATTCTTGAACTGTGAATGCCACTGTATGTTGTTTATCGAATATCCTGTACTGAACTGCCATCCGCTCGTCAGGAGATCTATAGACAGAAAGCCTGAACTCAGCTGATCTGTATGTCTGTGCAGACTACTGATAGCAGATGAATTCTGGTAAACATGTCGCCACGTCTCTCACGCCAGAATATTAACAAATTTAAGCATGCATTATTATTTAATTTCACGAAAACGTAATGGACTACACAAATATTTATTTAAACTAATATTAACTCTTTGCTAGATATACCTACTGATGTAATTGTTTTCGTAATTTTACTAACGATATAAGCAGTATAACACTAAGAAAATAAGGGAAGAAATATTTTTTCTGGGAAAACTATGAAGTTTCATTCTATGTTCTATGGATAATTTTGTTCCTGTAGACCGTCCCCGATGACTGTGAAAAGGACGGCACTTATACCTCTTACACCCTGTATACATTGAGCACATTAAGATAATATAGAAATTAAATGCAGCGTACATTACAAAATGAAATAAGATTAATTATAACATAAACATGTAAGAAATATTGTTAAGAGTCCATTTTTCTGTTAGATAAATACCTGCAAAAATAATTTCTGCACTTCCTCTTACAGCCAGAATCATTCGTTAATGCAACTTGTTAAACACATGTAACTTCATTTGTTTGTTTCATTGAATCAATAAATGTTTTTCTTCTTCTTCTTCTTTCTACTAAACCATAGATTAATCGACTTACGACAAATATCGAGGGAAGCTAACATACAGTTCAAAATATGAACTTCTACTTACTGGATATTTGATTTGTTCTTATGTTCATCGCAAAACTATGTACTGACATTCTTACTTACTCACAAATGGCTTTTAAGGAACCCGAAGGTTCATTGCCGCCCTCACATAAACCCGCCATCGGTCTCTATCCTGAGCAAGTTTAATACAATCCCTACCATCATATCCTATCTCACTCAAATCTATTGTAATATTATCCTCCCATCTACGGCTTAGCTTCCCCAAAGGTCTTTCTTCTCAGGTCTTCCAATTATTTATCATTCTAATATTCATTCCTAGATTCATCCATACGTGCTATATACTCTGCCCATCTCAAACGTCTGAATTTAATGTTCCTAATTATGTCAGGTGAAGAATACAATGCAGTGCAGTTCTGCGTCGTGTAACTTTCTCCATTCTCCTGTAACTTCATTCCTCTTAGCCCCTGATATTTTCCTAAGCACCTTATTCTCAAACACCCTTAACCTCTGTTATTCTCTCAAAGTGAGAGTCCAAGTTTCACAACCATACAGAACAATCGTAACATAATTCTTTATAAATTCTAACTTTCAACTGTCTCGACTGGATGATAAAGGCTTCTCCACCGAATAATAAGAGGCAGTTCCCATATTTATTCGCAAAACTATGTTACAAATGGCTTTTAAGGAACCCGCAGGTTCATTGCTGAAGCCCGCCATTGGTCCCTATCCTGTGCAAGATTAATCCAGTCTCTATCATCATATCCCACCTCCTGAAATCCATTTAATATTATCCTCCCATCTACGTCTTGGCCTCCCCAAAGGTCTTTTTTCCTCCGGTCTCCCAACTAACATTCTATATGCATTTCTGGATTCGCCCATACGTGCTACATACCCCGCCCATCTCAAACGTCTGGATTTAATGTTCCTAATTATGTCAGGTGAAGAATACAATGCGTGCAGTTCTGTGTTGTGTAACTTTCTCCATTCTTCTGTAACTTCATCCCTCTTAGCCCCAAATATTTTCCTAAGAACCTTATTCTCATACACCCTTAATCTCTGTTCCTCTCTCAAAATTTCTTCGTTTAATTTCCTCCCGAGTATCATTTATATTTGTTACTGTTGCTCGAAGATATTTGAATTTTTGCACCTCTTCGAAGGATAAATCTCCAAGTTTTATATTTCCATTTCGTACAATATGCTACGCATATAAAAACATTTTTCATGAAAAAATGTATATCATGGTAATTATTTATGTGAATTGAGAACGATTTTAATAACAAATGAAGGTTAAATGAAAAAAAGTAAGTTAGGTAGTGGGTTACATACATAAGCAGTTTACTTTTTAGTCAGCCTGTAGCAGAACCCAATTAGCACACATCTCTAACTGGTAATCTTCAGCAGTCGACGCATTTCACATTGCTCTGATTGCAGCAATAAAAAGGTAATTAGTTCAGATATATAGCTTCAATTTCTGAAGCACAAAATGTTACTAAATATAATATCATGGCGACGTTTTTGTGGCTGTGACAAATCTTCCTGCCGAGGCAATCTGAGCATGCAAGTCGTACAGGCGTTGCCACACAGAAATCTGCAGTGTCCTAAAATCCACTGCAGTGGAACGAATTCAGCGTTTTTCTTCGTCTTCACGAGGATGTCCCATTTCCGACAATTGAAACGAATATAAATGCACTAACATTGCAGTTCTGTATCTTTTATTGTTGTACAATTTATTACTGAGATATTTCCAAAGGCTTCTATACACTGTTTTAAAGACAATCTATATATTAATGCATAGCAAGAAATGCAGCAATTTTTATATTATCTTGAGCTCATAAAGTTACATAAGTTATTTTATGTTCGACCATGCCGAAATGTAGTAATTATACACCTGGTAGCAGTCCTTTAATGCATGTCGTTAAAGTAGACCTATTCATTAAAGTACAGGTGTTCAGCCAATGACAACTGAACTTACAGGTGTTCAGCCAATGACAAGTCAGCTTTGTACCGTTATAAAACCGCAAGTATCGATTATTCTCGGATATGCAATCGAAAGAGAATTAGCGAAAAGTCACGGAGGCTGGAAATCCAATACTGTCGCAGAAGGTTATATTCTGTTACCATAATAATTAGCGTTAATTGTAAATAATATTCAAATAAATTCAATTTGTCATCTCGTTTTTCAATGTCGAATTCAATAATCAAGGTTAGCTATATCAAGTTTAACGGGATTACATCAAGGTCAATGACATTACTGTTCCTCGGAAAAAATCAATACTTTCGCGTCTGCTCACATCTCACAATTCACGACCTAGAACAAGGTCACTTCCGATCTTGTCAGATACAAATAAAATGTATACATCTGAATAATTTCAAGTTAGAAATATGGTCGAGCATAAAAATTCGTATGAAACTCGCCTAGAATGGTAATTAAGAAGCTCGTATGAAAATTATGAAACTCGCTTGCGCTCGTTTCATAAACATCCATACTCGCTTCTTATTACTATCATTATAGGCTCGTTACATAATGTACTGTTTATAAACCCTACTCTTGACCTGTCAGTAGAGATATGACGTGAACTAGTTTCAAACACACGCGATTCCTTGTTTTTGCAGTAATTTTATAGCTACGCAGAAACTTGCAAGTCGATGTTTAACAGGCAATGATCAAGGCTTGCCGCTGCCAGGAAATCAAGAGGACAGCAATGACAAATGAAGGTTTTAATAGAAAACGGAGCATCTTCTGTGTACCTCTGGAAAAGTAACCAAGGAAGACACTACTGAAGTGCTTTGTGTGGAGTGTGACACTATGGGGTAGAAACATGGACATTACGACGAAGTGAAGAGAAACGACTAGAAGCATTTGAAATGTGGATAACATGAAGAAGAATGGAACGTGTGAAATGGATAGACAGAATAAGAAAATGAAGCTGTTGGAAAGAATTAATGAAGAAAGAATGATACTGAAACTGATTAGGAAGAGAAAAAGGAATTGGCTGGGTCACTGGCTGAAAAGAAACTGCCTACTGAAGGATGCACTGGAAGGAATAGTGAACGGGAGAAGAGTTCGGGGTAGAAGAAAATATCAGATGATAGACGACATTAAGATATATTGATCGTATGCGGAGACTAAGAGGAAGACGAAAATAGGAAATATTGGAGATTGCTGGGTTTGCAGTGAAGGGTATTCCCTCGGGTACAAAACTATAAATGAAAATGAATATGTTTGAATATCCATTTTCCTTAACTTTATTTTCGGTACAAGTAACTGGACGAATAAAATATTTTGCTGTAAGTTAAAAGGAGAGAACTAATAACTTGATGAACAGATGATAATTAAAACACTAATGAATTTTTGTAATGATACAAGGAAGTATCCTATGAAAACTAAACTCAATTCTGACTTGGAAACTTTAACTAGAAGCAAAGAATGTTTACTAGGCTTACTGTACTATTACGTAAACACAATAACATCGACGGATTTATTGAGGTTAAGATGAGCCTTCATTTATACCTATTTTTTGTTTCATTTTATATTCTATGATGGAAGAACAGTTGGAAGAAGAGCAGTTTGGCTTCAGGAAGAGGAAAGATACAAGAGATGCAATTGTACTGCTACGGACAATCGGCGAAAGATACCTAGAGAAGAATAAAGAAGTGTATGTGATATTTGTGAATCTAGAAAAGGCTTTTGACAGAGTGGATTGGAGTAAACTGATGGGGATCCTAAAGAAAATTGATGTGGATTGAAAAGAGAGAAGACTGTTCAGTAATCTTCATATGAAACAAAGAGTCAAAGTCAGAAGGAAGTGAAATTGGGAGAAAAGTACGTCAAGGATGTCATTTATCACCTATCCTGTTCAACATCTACTTGGAGGATTTAGTAAAGAACTGTTTTCAAAACATGGGAGGAGTGATAGTAGGAAGAAGAGGAATAAAGTGCATAAGATTTGCTGATGATATGGCGTTATTAGCAGACGAGAAAATTATACTGAAGAATATGCTACTGGAGCTAAATGAGCAGTATGGGATGAGGATAAATGCAAATAACACGAAGAGCATGGTCATAGGAAGAAAAATATAGAAGAAAAACTTGCGAATTCTAAATGAAACAGTAGAGCAAGTGGACAGTTTCAAATAGTACTTGGGGTGTACTATAAGCAGTAACAAACTGCCAGGAAGTCAGAAGGAGGATAGCAATGGCCAAGGAATATTTTAATAAAAAACGGAACATCTGCGGACCTCTGGAGGAAGAATTAAGGAAGAGACTAGTGAAGTGTTTTGTATGGAGTATGGCATTGTATGGGGACAGAAACATGGACATTACGAAGAAGTGAAGAGAAGAGAGTAGAAGCATTTGAAATGTGGATATGGAGAAGAATGGAGCGTATGAAATGGACAGACAGAATAAGAAATGAAGTTGTGTTGGAAAGAGGGTGAAGAAAGATTGATGCTGAAACTGATCAGAAAGAGGAAAAGGAATTGGTTGGGTCACTGGCTGAGAAGAAACTGAGTACTGAAGGATGCACTGGAAGGAATGGTGAACGGGAGAAGAATTCGGGGTAGAAGAAGATGATAGACGACATTAAGATATATGGATCATATAAGGAAACAAAGAGGAAGACAGAAAATAGAAAAGATTGGAGAAAGGTGGATTTGCAGTGAAAGGTCTGCCCTTGGGCAGAACATTAAATGAATGAATGCAGTGTAATTTACTTGTGAAACATAGCTTCTGTCCTATATTTTATGAAGGGTGTGTTAAGAAACACTTACTTAGCTGAAATGTCCTGTGAGCGAGGAAAGAAACCCGACCAGCCACCATCTACTTAATTAAAGCACGAACCCCTGTGAATGCGACAAACTCGCACACACATAGGCGAGGCAGGTTGTATTTCAAACCAGACACACGCCCACACACATAACCATACACACGCCCTGTCTTACTGCAGGATAAGATGTTACTTTACGCGTAGCAACCGTTATACCCGAAAGAAACTTCAGTTTCGTGATGTATTGATTCAGTTTTTTCCTCCTTTGAATCTTAGCCAGAAGCTTAAAACTGTTACTCTAAAAAAAATTTGCAAGTTAAATAAGTTCTTGATATCTTTCAGGATTACTAACCATCAAGAGAGAGTATCCTTAACAAATCTCTTACGAATATATTAACGCGAGTCTCCTGAAGTAAGGTGGAGGAGACCCACTTACCCTTTAATCCTCCGCTTTCTATACGAGGAAATTCAAAACGTGGTAAAATACACGCACCTTCATAGTGACACGTTAATTCAAGCTTCTTACAAAGTAAAGATAAGCACGTTCCGCGGCCACCTAATGTTTGTAGAAGGGTGAACTTCGAGCATGGTATACTTATTAGTTCCTTGAAGTTGGGAGATCTGAACTTCTGATTCGTTTTTACATAGAATTTCTCTTCTGCTAAATTGATTTCAAATTAAAGGGAGTTGGAATTATAAAACACATTTTTCTCATCATTATATGAAGAATTAGTTGCCACGCAATGCTTAGTCACATATTGTACGATTAATTTAAGCAGCGGTTCCCAACCGGTGTGTCGCGAGATGTACAGTAGTGGCAAAGAAAACCGAACCGAACCTTGTAGCTGATTTCAGAGCCTTGTTCACTCCAGAGCACGACAGACTGGTAACTAAGACTTTCGTGGTTCGAATCCTGCCTGGGAAGGAAACCTTTTTTTTGTTCCTTATTCAAATTTATTCCCAATACTTTTCGATTGCTGGTAAAATTCATGTTCTGGAAATAATAAGTTAATTAAGTAGTAAAATATCGCTGCAATCGGAAAGTATTGGGAATAAATTTGAATAAGGAACAAAAAAAAGTTTCCTTCCCAGGCAGGATTCGAACCACTAAAGTCTTAGTTACTAATCTATCGTGTTCTGAAGTGAACAAGGTTCTGAAATCAGCTACAAGGGTCGGTCCGGTTTTTTTTGCCTCTAATGTACATATTACTAAACTAAGGGTTAGCATGGAAAAGAGTATGTTGTTTGATAACTAATTACTCCATGTTTGTTGATGGAAGTTTAGCCCATTCTTTACAATGAATTTAAGAAATTTTGTCAGATAAAAAATTCAATTTCAATGAAATTGAATACCGGTTGATGATAAAGTACCTCTACTGGAAAAACAAGGAAATTTAGACGGTTATAATGGATAACTTGTTGGATTATTGTTATTACACCATAAAATATTTGGTTGTGAAATTTGAGAGAGGAAGAACGGATACCAAATATGAACTCGTGTTGGAAGACCTGTTTGTGTGACCTCCTCAGAAAATATAGGTGCCGTGAATGATATTATCTTGGAGAATTGATGAATTGGATTCAAACGCGTAACAGAGACTTTGAAAATGTCCTACGAAATTGCCTATCACATGGTACATAATGATTTTAGTATGTCAAAATTATCTTCTGTAAATTGCTCAGACACGACACAGAGTACTGATTCAAAGTTGTTTTGCTGCCGTTTTGAAGAGGAAGTATTTATGTGAGCTCCAAGCCTTATGACCACTTGTCTTATTCCGAGTTTCGCCGAGTTAAAGAATTTTGAAGTGGAAAGCTGGAAATGGACGTAACCTAATAGCTACCAGATGAGGGGTGAAAGAAACATGACAGAACAGCAACAGGACAGGATTGGAAATGTAGATCCGTGGAGACACATTAAATAAAAAAAATTAAATGAGACTGACTGCATGGAAAGCCACGAGACACCCAGTTAATCATACACTTCTAGTTTCCATGGTAGACCTATTACGAGTGATGCCAGGGCTTACAGAAAAACTTTTAATGTGGAATCGTTACAATTTTTCTCTCCTTGTATGTCGAATACAGATGTTTCACGTCAATATTATCGTTATACAGTGTGATTCATGAGGAAAGGTAAAAAATTTAGGATACGATATCTTAGGCCATTCTGAGTGAAAAAGTTAATATGAACCTAGGTCCGTTTTCGAATGATGGCGGAGCTAGATGCATTTTTTGGTAAAACGTCTCGCCCAATGTGAATCAGACGTTACCATATGCTGCTGACGTAAGACAAGGTCAAATTCGCAATGAATGACGTAACATTGGAATCTGCATTGTGAGCGATGTAGATAAGAGAAACAAACCTGGTGGTGGGGCATTACAAATGTCCAATTGCCTGCCCTTGTCTGATGTAATGACACAGAACCCGCAGATAACACAAATAGCCTACACTATCATCAATTCACAGCAGTTCAGTCAGCTACCTATAGTACAGTAGTTATACAGGTACAGTTATCGGAAATGTTAAGTTATGTTTTTCAAGATGCCTTATAAATTTTCGACTACAGAATACGCCGCTATTGTGTATGTTTATGGTTTGTGTGATGGAAGTTCCTTGCGTGCCGTCGCTGAATATGAATGACGCTTTCCGAACAGAAGGGTACCACATCGAAGAGTATTTACTGTCTATGAGGTTGGATGAAAGACTTGGTATAGCAAAGAAAAGTGGAAACGAGAGAGGCGCTAATCGACCGTATTTTGGATACGGCGTAAAGAACAGCCACGAGTAACTCTCCCGAACGACGAGCGCGATTCACGCACGAGCGCAACAGTGCATTGAAGCAGAAGGAAGTAACTTTGAAAATGTGCGAAAAAATCAATCCCGATTTCTAGAATATTAGGTATGTATGCATACGTGAATATAAGCTTTAAATTTGTCCGTCTAAATGCGAGTTAGTAGGTCTACAATGGAATCTCAGAAGTTTTTGTGAAATCAAAGAGCTTTATCTCCGTAACCGTTCGAAAACGGACCCATATTCATGGGACTCAGAATGACTTCAGAATTCACATTCTAAATTTTTCTCCTTTCCTCGTGAATCACCATGTATTTGTAATAGTGTTGATGGTTGAGAGGTAGAGTTAGTTACAGGATTGTTGATAGTGTTGGTGGTATTAATAACAGTGAAATATAGCAGCGGTATGGTGATAGCGATTGTGTTAGGAATAATAGCAATAATGACACATTTTTCAACAGTTAGTTCAACAGAAATCCACAATGAAGTTCAGTACGAGGAATGAATTACGCTATAATTGCAATGTTTCACATACATAGGTTGAAATTCCTAAACAGAGGCTAAATTGCACACGTCAACGATATTACTTCAAATTGTGTGCAAACACGTCTAACAACAAAGCGATTTTCAGTACAAATTCCCCAGTCAGACTCATGCAAGTGACATGAAGATTTCTCCCTTTGGGGCAGAGTTTGTCTTGTGTAGTAGAAGGACTTTGATATATGTGTAGGAATTGTGGCCGCATTTCCCTGTAATTTTGCTCACAGCGGAATCCGAAACGCGGAGTATCCTCTTCCCGGCCTTGTGGACCAGTGACAAGATGAAACCGCTTCTGTCACCATTCCATGCTGACGGAAATATCGTCCGTTACCCTCAGCAGCGATGTCAAAAGTCGTAAATCAAGTAGCAATGCAATTAGGCTCACTAGAGGTCATTTCTCTAGAGTAAAGGAGTACCAATTACTCATCCTGCAAAGGACATTTGGGCTTAAAGTCTGTCCAAGACTATAAATTCACACTACTGTGACAAGCGAGGTTATTATACAGTATCTGATATTGAAATGAAAATCCGTACTTTCTCATCCTAATAGGCAAACTCATGAACAAAAGGAATTTTACTGCATAGTGAGGAAACTATTGTGACTTTCATCGGTAACGTTTGTTTACTGACTAAAGGTATCGTGACATCAGTCGACTGCGTTTCGGTCCCCTCTTTCGGCCAAGACACGATGCGAACGATGTTTTTTTATATGTAAAAAGGAAGAAATACATTTTATTTCACGCAGTTTGGAAGCATCTCGTTACCAACTCGTTTTCCTAATAACTATTTCACCCACATCTTCTTTCTCTTTGTCGTGGTTTATACCATATGATCTGTTTCGATTTTTTATTATGTATAAGTCAAGTTGTGAGGCGATCTCTGGATCTATATCCTATTAATTTGTAATTTAAATGAAATGCATAAGCGCGTTTCGTACGTTGTTTTTTGTACGACAGCATTATAAAACAATTATTAATAAACTAGCCGTACCCGTGCGCTCCGCTGCACCCGTTAGAAATAAATATAAAGTAATTACATAATTAAAATAGGACATTTGATCCAGGGAACATTCGTGTTTGATAGAAGGATAAATCGTTTAATATGTTACTTAATTTAAATTGCATCCAAATAATTAAAATGCGATCATTTTGGTCCAGAGACCATTCATTTGGTGCAATGACAATTTCTTTAACATGTTTCTTAATTACTGTATATTATATTATATTATATTATATTATATTATATTATATTATATTATATTATATTACATTACATTATATCAGAAGTTACTGTAATAACATTATGTCCATCTAGAGAAACTACACTTTCCAATGGTGAATTAATAATTAATTATACAAATCGGTTAATTTAGCTTCCGATGTTACTTCATACAGACACAGAAACATTCTCTGTAGGCTATCTTTCATAGCTTTCGATTGTTGCTGTCCAAGGCCCCTTATAGACGAAGTCATTTGTTTTTTATTTCATTATACGGCCTTAGATGGCGTTATTTTAATTTTGAAACTCATTTATCTCATTAAATATCAGTCCTATCAAACTTTTTCAAGGAATAAAACTTATCGCAAATTATTTTTAAAGAAACTTTTGTTATGTAACATTTTTCACAAAAATCAATAATAAGCGAGATATTTCGATTTATTTAATTCAGGCCCCCTTATAACCCCCCTTTTAAATAATGTATTTTGAATGCCATATAGCCTAAAATCTAAGTTACAACGAACTTAATTTATATTCCAATTTTCATCGAAATCCGTTCAGCCATTATCGCGTGAAAAGGTAACAAACACACAGACAGACAGACATACAAACAAAAATTTCAAAAAAGCGATTTTCGGTTTCAGGGTGGTTAATTATATATGTTAGGACCAATTATTTTTGGAAAATCGAAAATTACCAGAAAAATTTCGGCTACAGATTTATTATTAGTATAGATAAATAACATTTAATTTGTAATTTGTAGTCTAATATAATGGTCTATCAAGAAAGAGGTTGCTATGACAACAATTATGTATTAAATGTTATTGCACGGTAAATCGTTTCATATTATTAACTTCATGGGACAAGTTATGACACCATAATAGAAGTCACGACGTTTTAGTTGGTATGGTAATAATTTACGGCACTGGTACAAAAATGTGGTATATTATGCAAGATTCTCACTAACAATAAAGACTATTTATAATAATGGAGTACAAAAAAGTAGATTTGTTGTAAGTAAATAAAACTGTGTTTAAAAGAGCACCATTTATTTAAAAATCTTCATACTAATATTTGTAAATATGGATAATAAGCTATAGGATGACATGTACAATTTTATATAGCTCAACTAAAATATGTTTTTATATTGACTTAATCTGTTTACTATGCATTGTATATTTTTGTTAAGCATAACTGATGAATACTAGTCTGTGTAGCTCTATTGATGAATTGTACATGATGTAAATTGTATAGTAGTCTGTATAGCTTAACTGATGAATTGTTTATGGTTATAAATTGAATTAATCTATTTGATATTATTTGCACAAATTTGTATAGCTTAATGAAAGTATGCTTGTAAATTGAATTAATCTGCTTACTTTGTATTGTATATATTTGTATAGTTTTGGCCGATGAATTTTATATGCTTTAAATTGAACAGTAATCTCTATAGCTCTATTGATAAATTGTTTGTGTTTGTAATTTGAAGTAGTTTGCATGATATATATTATCAATTTCTGTATATCACAACTGATTTAATTGTTTATGCCTTAAATTTAATTAACTTATTTGTTTTGTATTATACATATACCTCAACTGATGAATGATCGTTTGCGTTTGTAAATTTAATAATCTGATTGGCTATGTATTGTATATTTTTAGTAGAGCCATCGATGTAGCTCAGTGGGCAGACTCGCTGGGCTGCTAATCCGGAGCTGCGTTCGGGCTCGGGTTGGATCCCCCTTTGGTCTCATTGAATGGTTTCTTCCGAGGTTTTTCCCAGCCGTGGGACTGAAGCCGGGTGGTCTATGGCGAGTCCTCGGCATCAACCCCTTTTATTTGATTACCCCCCCCCTTGATTTTATTACCTGGTTGGGTTTTTCCGAGGTTTTCCCCAAACCAAAAGGCAAATGCCGGGTAATCTTTTGGCGAATCCTCGGACCTCACCTCATCTCACTACATCTCGCCAAAATATTGTAGAAAATTGCACAAAATTGTAAAAATTGTAGAAAATTATTAAATTGTAAAACTGTAAAAATTTGTAAAAATTGTAATTGTAATATTGTAAAATTTTGACTTGTTCCACATCTTAAAGCTTCATTTATCATGTAAGATCTATGGAATAAAATGAATGAATGGATGCGTTTGCCTCAAATGCAGACACAATTTCCCAAATAACATTATAACGACAATTGTTTGTCACGTGCGTTCCTTGGAAGGAAATAATTGGCGCGGTGCAGAGGGTGCTCAACACGCTCCTCCGGCCCCTTGTTAGTATGCTACTAACCTCACACTTGGCCGTGTTGTCTGAGTGCCATCACGAGAGACTGTGCTGCACGAAACCGCGAGACAACCATGTTATATTTACGATCCACAGTTCCACGCACAGGCTTGCACTGACCACAGTGCACCAACACCTCTCGTGTTAATCCCATGTTCCAGGGGCATGATGGTGTTATGAACACCGCACGATAGCTCCGATGCGCTCTAACCCACGATAGTATAATCAAGCTGTGGTCCACGATTCGTTTCCACTTTACTTATTATTACTTATTTAACAACAAGAGAAATTGCACATTTAATTTGAAAATGAGAACACTTTTTAAAGTAGTACAGAAATTTGAAAACGCATACTAAGTCTCCGACAGAATTACTACCAATGACGAAGGATGTTGATGACCTAATAATAGCACAAAAATGACCAATAAAGTAACTTTACACTTAAATAAAATTCCCTACAAGTTTTAAAAAAATAGCATTCAATTTGATCTATTAAAGGCAGAGAACTGGACAGAGAGAATATCCAGTATGAGGATAGCTGCCCTTAAAGGGTTAACAAAATGTTACAGCCTACTACTTAGTCCATTATAAAGGATAATCATCAAAATACGCTAAGAATAATTAATATTTATAAATAAAAGATTAAATAAGCAACAACTAGTTTTAACATGTAATTGTACAGGGTGCGTCAGAAAGAACGGATGGATTTCACATGGCAAGAAAATTGTAAAGATTCATCAAATCAAAAATTTATTGTCATCAACATATTCACCAATACATGCAGTTTATTTATGGAAAACAACATCATCCATATGATGTCCTTGGCTTTCAATACAGGCATCGAGGCGTTTTCTCATGTTCGCCATCACTTTCACAGTCATAGCTGGTGCAATTGCCACGATTTCTTCACGAATCGCTGTCTTCAGTTCGTCCAGTGTATGTGATGAATGTTTACAAACTTACGCCTTCAAATGGTCCCAAAGAAAGAAGTCGCAGGGCGCGAGATCTTACCGTAGCCTCGGACAATCTCAGTGCAATAGAATTTCGTCCAGGTGATTTCTTCTTTAATGTTGAACCTGTGATACGAAATGAAGCCACCGACCGCAAAATTGTATTCCGAGTTGAAATCCTAGCGTGATATCCGATGTCGAAATGAGTCCTGAGTGGCGATCACAGACTCTTCATTTTTCAAAAATGTCTCTACGATGAAAGCACGTTGTACACCAGACCAACACCATATTCTCAACTGAAACTGCATTCTATGGCTGACTCAACAGTCGTGGTCCCCCTCACTATATCTCTCTCCTCGTTGCGTATCGATAGTTTGAAATCCATCCGTTCTTTCTGACGCACCCTTTATATGGATATGGCAACGTATGTTTTAGTTTCCATTTAAATCGGGTTATACAAATGATTATTCAGTGTAAGTAACGAATCACATACAATTTGACGACCAATGTCTTGTAGCATACTAAGTTTGAGTCCAAATCTTTTAACTCTTTCTTACCTATAGATACCATATGGCAATAATTAACTTTATAGCATTTATATACTTGTGTGTTACATATGAAGGTAAATTTTGCTGGATAACTTCTATTTCAATACATTTTCATCAATATAGTTTTGTTTCAAATGTTGTCACTCCCGTAACTTGGTCACTGAATTGGTCCTAATACAGCTATTTGTTTCAACATGGATTGCTTGTAAATTTAATTTGGGTTAGAAAGGGTTAAACACATTCACTGTAAATGTTGTGATTACACCTTGAGCACTAAAAAAGAGACCGAAGTCTTCCCAGTTATCAATAGGCCTACTAGGTTACATTTCATCTTCATATAATCACAACATGCTTTATAATGTCGCTTCTTTTCTTTATCAATCTGTAGAATTTGATCTTTAGACTCTTCAGAACGTCTTCTAGGATCTAAAATGTATCCATTATCTCATAAATTCTTATTTTTATACTAACTTACAAATACCTTTTAAGGAACCCGCAGGTTCATTGCCGCCCTCACAAAAGCCCGCCATCGGTCCCTATCCTGTGCAAGATTAATCCTGTCTCTATCATCATATCCCACCTCCCTCAAATCCATATTAATATTATCCTCCCATCTACATCTCCGCCTCCCCAAAGGTCTTTTTCTCTCCGGCCTTCCAACTAACACTCTATATGCATTTCTGGATTCGCCCATACGTGCTACATGCCCTACCCATCTCAAACGTCTCATAACCTTATTTCTTTTCTGTGGTCGTGCCAGGGAATCAGTCCTATTCCGAGGCTTATTGTAAGGTTTCGTAACAAGCTGATTTCTACGGTGATGAGTTGTTAGCCCTTCGCCCAACCCCCAAGCAGGAGGACCATCCCTTATCAACTGTCCATGACTGCTTATTCAATATATTCGCAGCTACCCTCCATATCTGAAGGCCGTCTCCTCTATCCGCAACCTGAGGACACGCCATGCCGTGGTGATAGGGACCCACAATACATGGTCTTATTTTTATTCATTCATAAATTCTTATTTTCATTTATTCATTAATCAATTCTTCTTTTCATTCATGTAACTTCTCCATTATTATTTTATTTAATTCATTCATCAATGTTTATATTCATTTATTCATTCATTCGTTCTTATTTTATTTCATTTATTCATCAATTAATATTTTCATTTATTCACAAATAAATTCTTATTTTCATTCATTCACTCATAAATTCTTATTTTAGGCTATTTCACTTATACATCAATTTTTATTTCCATTTATTCACTCCTGAGTTCTATTTATTTCTATTCTCGCTTTAACTACTTATCCTCCAATCACAATCTAAAAAACCAGGTCACAAGAGAGCCAAATCCTAGCAATTCCTGCCCATAGAACATCCCACTATTCATCCTCTTTTACTGTCTCAGTCCCCCGTGAATGGAATTCTCTACCTCAGAAGATTAGGGGCTGCCAGACAATAACCACTTTCAAGAAAAGGCTAAGCGATTTCTTACGAGCGCAGTCAAATTGAAGTTATAATTGTGATCGAGCTTAATAATTTAATTTAATTTAGGTATGACTATCATTACTATTATTATTATTATTATTATTATTATTATTACATAATTATTTTATTCGTGTTGTGAAGATGAAAAGAATTGTCATTGTATTATATTAATTATGTATTATATTGTCTTGTATTGTAGTATTGTATTGCTTTGAATTGGATTGTATTGCATTGTATTAATTATGTTATATTCATAGCATTGTAGTAATTTTCTATCATACTGGTTGAGTGGAAGAGAAGGCCGAATGGCCTTAACTCTGCCAGTTAAAATAAACCATTATTATTATTATTATTGTTATTATTATTATTATTATTATTGTTATTATTATTATTATTATTATTTTCATTCATTCATCATCCATTCTTATTTCAATTCATTTATTCATAAATTCTAATTTTCATTCATCCAGTCAACAATGATTATTTTCACTCATTCGTTGTCATATTAATTTTTTATTCCATTCAGTTATTATATCTCATGTTAATTAAATATTTCTTTCATTTATAATCTCACATTATTCAGTCATTAACTCACTCTATTTATTTATTAATAAGTTACACTCATCCATTTACTCTCTCTTTCTTTAAATTACTGTCCAATTCATTTACTCAATAATTACTCATAGTGGGCCAAGCGCCATTTATTAAAAACGGAGAAAGCAAGGGTTAAAGTTAAGTGAATATCATAGTTCAATGAAGATTGACATATCATTTAATTTTAATGTGTATACTTTATATTACTTGCTATATGTTTCCATTGAATTATAGTAATAACTTCATTTTAACCCTTGTTTTCTACGGTCTTAGTAAATGGCGCTTGGCCTACTATGGTTCTGAACCCTTCAATTAGTGCTTTTAGTCGTGATTCAACTATATAAATTCATTTACTACCCTCCTGATATAAAAGCAACGATTCGTCCTGGTTAGAGCTTCATGTTCCCCGTCCATCTACCCACTCGTAGTCACGGACTGGGAAATGAGTGTAGAAAGCAAAGCAAACAGAAATCAATTCGAAAGATACACGAATACGAATACTGAAATAGCACCACGCGTTGCATGCTTCTCCTCTCGGAAGCAGCGCAACATGTTGCAGGAACTGTTTGTCCTAATACGATTAGGCCGTAAATCTCTTGTGGGGTCAACTTACAATGACACCATTTCGCACAGTCAGTCCCCACATTCGGGCAATGCGGTGCGTTTATCCCGGGGGAACTCGCGACAAGAAAAAGTGTCGTCTTATTCTCAACTCGTTTCAGTAAGACGTGTCCCCGTTGAGTTTGTATCCCGGTAAAATAAATTACAAGTGTCACAGTCATCGTAGAAGAGCAGACACATGTGAACTCTAAAACATATGCAAAAACTATTCTATCCCATGAACTGTGTAGGGAGTTAGGATTTTATTACTAAGTCTGTCTAATATAAATATATCTTTGTGTATCTTCACGATATAACTTTGGAACACAAACATACAAACGGCCTTGAGTGAGAAAAGTAATAAATACATTGAAACTTCGTTGATCTGGATCAGTTATAGCGGAGCGTTGCCTGGATTAGTCAAAGTCAGGATTAACAGGAATAGAAAACAGAACATTTCGTAAATAAAAATAATTGAAGGGTTCACAGCCATAGTGGGCCAAGGGACATTTATTAAAAACGGAGAAAGCAAGGGTTAAAGTTAAGTGAATACCATAGTTTAATGAAGATTGACATATCATTTAGTTTTAATGTGTATACTTTATGTTACTTGCTTGTTTATGTTTCTTGTTTATGTTAGTTAATTAGTTACGATACAATTAATTATGATACTTAATCACTCATTTAAAGTTTGATGACTGCAACCTGTGTATATTTTTGTGTGACTTTACTTTGTTTATAGTGTTTTTTCTCTCTCTCTCTCTCTCTCTCTCTCTCTCTTTATTTCTTGTGTAGCTTTACTTTGTATATAGTGTATTTTTTTTCTCTGTTTATTTCTATTATTGTATTTGTATACCTGGTGTTGTGGAAGAGAAGGCCTGATGGCCTTAACTACACCAGAATAAATAAATAAATAAATAAATAAATAAATAAATAAATAAATAAATAAATAAATAAATAAATAAATATATTTCCATTGAATTATGGTAATAACGTCATTTTAACCCTTGTTTTCTACGGTTTTAGTAAATGGCGCTTAGCCCACTATGATTCTGAACCCTTCAATTTCTGTATCGCTAATAACATAATATAGTAGAACAAAGGTTCCCAACCGGTGTGTCGCGCAGCCCTATGGAGTGTGTCGCGAAATTTTGGAATTGAAAAATAAATTTTATGTCATCCCGAAAGTATCTTTACAACGCATTTTTTATTTCCAACGAAGTCTTTGATATGGTACATTTTGAGACAGACTTTACCAATGAAACGTGAACACCTACAACAATGCTCAGTTCAGTTTTTCATTTTTTTTTTTCATCATAAAGCCACGTGTAGAGAAACTCTGTGCAACCACCAAGCGCAGACTTCACATTAATTTAAATAGGCGAGTTTTAAAAACCGATAATAAAAATCTTTTATCGGACATCCAGCATTGATAGGTTGGGATTTTTGACATATATCTTTGTTTTTTTAATGCCACTCTTGTTTCACAAGATATCTCTAATTATCAATGTCTGAAGATGCCATACTGAATGGCGAAAACTTTAACAATTAAAAAAAATATATAATGCAAATTTATAACTACATAATTCACATTAAAGATAAGTCTTATGATTGAATAGTATTCTTTTTGAATTTATTACTTGATTTATTGGAATTTAAAAAAATGAACTCAAATTTAAATTGGGAAAGTCAAGTTAGAAGAATGGAGAAAGGACGCATCCCTAAGCAAATCCTGCAATATGCATCTTATGGTAGATCTATTTGCAGTCCGAAGAGGAGATGGACTAATTTAAGACAGCAGATTTCCTGGTCAAATATATGTTTGGAAGAAAAAGATGGTGGTAATAATAATAATAATAATAATAATAATAATAATAATAATAATAATAATAATAATAACCAAGTTAATGCTTCGTTAATCAATTATGATTTTTGTTTCTAAAGTTATTCTTCAGTATGCTTTCGTTTTTAGACAGTTTACTTTAACGATAATATAGCCCATGGTTAAACTTTTTAATTTATTATGCGATGTTCTAGTAATTCTGTATAAAGTGAAGGCACTCATATAGAAATATGAATGAAAACAAAATTTCTTTATGAAATTATTACATTTCTAATCATAATAATATATATTATTAAATATGTGTACAAGATTCTTCATAATGCAAATACATATGACTGAATAATAGCCACTGCTGATTCTGGAATTAATAGTGCAATTTAATTAATGAAAAGATATAATCTTTTTTTCTGAAGTTTCAAAAGGTGTTCCTTATTTTTGGTTTACAAGTCCAATATTTCTATTAAAATCGAGTGTGTAAGGTGAGATTTCCGTCTTTCCATAGGGGCTGTGTGTGATCTTATTTTGTATCCACCTGGTGGTATCTTAAACGGTGGATCTAGATCTGCCATCGATGTTAACTTGGAAGTCCCATTTCAGTGAATGATTGCAACAATAATTTGATAGAAGTACCTAATTAGAGATCATAGGCCCTATTTCAAGAATGCAAAATTGCAGTACACTTATTGGTCATCCCCATGTTAAAAACGCTAACATGTGCAAGAGAACAACCACCAGGATCGCCACCGTCGATTGGTAACGAGCGCTAGATGGAAGTACAATTGCTCCATGCAATTCAATTGAATTATTATTATTATTATTATTATTATTATTATTATTATTATTATTATTATTATTATTATTATTAGTTTTGAGATGTTGTATTAAAAGTTCCAGGTCTCTTGAACCTTTCCCTTTTACAAAAAAAAAAAGGATTATACAAATTCAAATATAAATAGGTAATATTACAGAAAATTGATTAATAAAATTGTCAAAGACGAAAGTATTTGGTTGAAGTTATGTTACTTCTCTTAGTAAAGGGTTGGAATAATGAAGTAGTCTGTAGATTTCGAATAAGAGCAACCAGGAAGAATATATGAAGTTCATTGTAGAGTTTGATATTGTTTGTAGGTTGGTGTGCACCAGTGATTGTTCTGCAGACAGATCTTAGAATTCCATCCAGGCTCATGAGGTGACGGGGATGAGCAATTCAAGTGAGAGTTATAACATGATTTTTTCTGCAGTTGCTAGATGGCAGCGTAATGAAATTAATAAAAGCCCATAAGGCTGATCAATCTGTTAATATGTGATGTAATTCAAATCAGAGATATAACACGATTTCTTCTGCAGTCGCTAGATAGCACCATAGTGAAATTGATAAAAGCCTATAAGGGTGACCAATCTGTTAATATGTGATCTAGGGTTAAATGTAAGATTCCATTTGTAAGAATATGTTATGAATTCATTAAGGCTGAGATTACAGTAGACATTAATGCATTATATCTGATTCAATATCATTAATTTTATAGCCTATTAATTATTCCGTTTCCAAAACTTAATACAAAATATTGCATTGGGATTATGAATAATATATCTCAAGACTAATGTAAATTAATCCTTAAAATATTTCCATAATTATACCACCTTAATTAACGTATTACATCAATTATTTTATTTATGACTCTCTTCGGAAGAGCAGAAAATATACGTACAATCTCCCGACGATATTTTTGGCGCTCTGCTCAAGGCAAACATCCATTGGCGCCAATCGGGGGGCGGAAATGGAGGTGTTTATTCTTTTTTCTTTCGTAGAAATCGTCCAATGTGACAGAGTAGAAAACTTCTCCTATTTTTGTTCCACCTGAAAACTTTTATTCATATGTAAAATAGCGGTTTTATTTCCACGTTTCTGAATCAGTCTCATTTTCCTCTTTTCCATGACATTCAGAGCGGGACAGTGTAAGGCCTGTCAAGATGCCATTGTCAAATAGCACCTTTTCTGTGCCTCGTGATGTCAGTTCCCGTCAAAACACTCGTTCTGGAATGGTTTCAGTGTCACCTCAGCTGTCACCGAGTCACTTTCTACAACAAGCATGGGTCCATTTGCATTTTCGGGTATTTGTTCTTGTTTGGCAGTGTTAGGGAATTTCCGGTTCGCCAGGACCTATTATGTTGTTGAATTCCACTAGGCTATTGATCAGATTCATCCACAGGCTGGACAAGAAATAGCAAACAACACACAGTGAACTGTCAGTGTAAAATATCCTTTGTGCGAGATCGTGCGTATTTGCTTGGTTACCGCACAAAACCAATCCGCGGAAAGTCTAAAATTCCACATTCAGTATTCCCAACCTAACAAACATAACAATTTCCCTCTTCTTACCGCTTAAGTGACATATTGATTTTACTGCTTTAGGCTTTTAACATATTATTTTTAGAGACGTTCAATATAGTAATAATTATAAATTGGAAACTTACCACTGCAATTTCACCTAAATTACACTGTTAATTATTGTTTTTAAATATTTGAAAAAATTAAGTAAACTCTACAACTCCACTAAAGTTACCATTTCGTGATGCATGTAACATTAAGGAAGCCGTATGTTTTAAGTTCGCATTTATAGACTGGGGTAAAAAAAAGACAGACGTGTATCACGGCCTGCTGGAGTATAGTAAACACAGAAAACATTTTAAAGCAACAATGTTGAAGATAGATATTTTTGTTTTCCAAATTTGCCGTCATTGAACAGAAACCAAGATGGAGATTTCATTGCAACTAATTAGAAATTCCTCTTTCAGGTATGTAATAAACGATCTTCGCACAAAATAATGTACGATACACGAGCAGTATGTTTTCTTTCAATTCTCGGAAATTAAAAAAGCTCAACTACGTTTCGCTTTTTCAAACTTTTCCTCGAACATGAAAACTTCAACATACCGCTCTTGTAACGCATATTACTATTGTGGATTTTCGCTGCCCAACAGTTGTGACATCTCAAAGCTGGCATTGTCTTGCTCAGATGATACAGTATGACTTTCAACGTTGGCACTATTTGTGATAGTTTGAGGTAGATTCCGTATATCAATTTAAATTCATTTACATGAAACTTTAATATAATATTTCACCACCACCACCACCACCACCACCACCACCACCACCACCACCACCACCACCACCACCACCACTAGAGGGAACCCAAGAGTTGGAACTTAAACTGAGAGGATTCAATCCGGCATCGGGATGGGAATCCGGTGTGGCTTAGTGGATAGAGCGTCAGCACGTAGAGCTGAAAGTCCAGGTTCAAATCCCGGTGCCGAAGAGAATTTTTCTCTGTTCCACTCATCCATCATCATATCATCATTCTTTCTTCACCCACTCTTTCCAACACAGCTTCATTTCTTATTCTATCTGTGCAATTCACATGTTCCATTCTTCTCCATATCCACATTTCGTCCACACCTGTGGAGTAACGGTCAGCGCGTCTGGCTGCGAAACCAGGTGGCCCGGGTTCGAATCCCGATCGGGGCAAGTTACCTGGTTGAGGTTTTTTCCGGGGTTTTCCCTCAACCCAACACGAGCAAATGCTGGGTAACTTTCGGTGCTGGACCCCGGACTCATTTCACCGGCAGTATCACCTTCATATCATTCAGACGCTAAATAACCTAGATGTTGATACAGCGTCGTAAAATAAACCAAATAAAAAAATATCCATATTTCAAATGCTTCTATTCGCTTCTCTCCACGTCACCGTAATGGCCATGTTTCTGCCACATACACTCCATACAAAGAACTTCACTAGTCACTTCCTTAGTTATTTTTCTAGAGGTACGTAGAATATGCTCCTTTTTCTATTACGAGTTTCCTTGACCAATCACCCTGTATATACATTTGAACCTAATTATTTTGGGAAACCTGTTCCAAAAATCTTTTAATATTATAAATCTCATAGATGTGTAGATGATGGACTTCGTGTTCCTTGGCTGATTTAGCTGCTTCTGGCATATCTGTGATAGTAAGAAGCATTAAAGATAGCAAAGGAATGACAAGCAAGAAGTGTACTTTGTAAATTAAAACTCTGAAACATGAAATTCTAATTTTTAAAGAACGGAGGTCGTACATGATAAGTAATGCTATTTTGTTACACGTCGTGCAAAATTAAATTAACTTCAGTTAGCGCAGTGTCGTTCATTAGGTAGGCTTTGCCTTCCTTACGTCATGACAAATGAACCCGCGTCAGCCTGACTTGGCGCTGTCCGCGCCTGCAATAACGAAGTTACCGACGCGACGCGACGCACCTCTTCGCTGGTCGCCAGGGACGACCGAGTTCCAGGGCCGCTGCCTGCGCAGTTATCTGTTACTCCGCTCGAAAGAATTGCAAACAAAAGCAATTAAAACTAGAGCACGGATGCAAATTAAAATTAAATAACTTTTGGATGAAAAGGCCTGCGTTTACGTAAATATAAAATAAAGCCTGTGACGTAAACAAATTAACAATGTAAATGGGTTAAAAGTTAGATTTTCTTGGTTTCGTGCAATCGCGTCGTCTCTTATTTTATGTCTGAGCGGACGAAACAGGGAAATGTAAACTTACTTACAGATTACTTTAAAGCTTATGATTATATTTACATGCTGCATTCAGATTTTCAGAGCAAGTAGTTCACTATTATATAAAGAACAGTCTCAACAAATTCTTTGCCTATTATTTTCATCATTTTTATCAAAATCATTCTAAAATATGAAATTTACTAGACATATTTATTCTAAAAACATCTTTAATCATACCATTTAACGCAAGAAAACTCAATACCCTATCACTCTATGAGTCTATATACATATAGTGTTCCGCCGACATAGGAGAAAGAAAATATTAACCTACTTAGATATCAAGTCCCCTGCAATCGGCGAGCATCATGTTTAGTTAGAATATGAAAGTCAAGGAATATTATGGACAGTAAAAAGTCTATCATACGGGAATGGATATTTAAGAGTTGTTAATTCATTATAAAAAGTGAATCTGTAACGTTAATATAAATTAATTTTATTTCTTAGAACATATCTATAAAATACCGGTATAAATAAATAAACAGATAAATAAATAAATAAATAAATAAATAAATAAATAAATAAATAAATAAATAAATAAATAAATAAATACATATTAACTTAAACTCTCCAGCAATACCTTAATATCTGCACCTTTTTCAAGGTCTTAAATAATATTTACTTCGTCAGAAATACTGAGACGTGAACGTTTTTGTGACATGATGCCTTACCGGTATGCGGGGTTCTTTGGACTCAAATGCATTCTACCAACTCGGCGGAGCCAGGAGATAATGGTGAATAGTGGTCAATTCAATAACATATAAACTTGACAGTCTCATCTTTTGCTATCTGTAGACTGTGATGAAGACGATGAAAATTATTATGATGATACTTGATACAGAAAGCAGAACTGTAGCAGTATACTAAGATAGAATAATACAGGCGTGGGCGTAAATAACTCAATACTCCTGCATACCACTACTTAAAACCTCACTACACTTTCCCCCGCTGAGAAAGTAATGTTTTGGTGCGGAAGGAAGGCCAGTGACGGATTGTATCAAAGGGGTATCATAGTTTTTACGAGATATGTCACCCATCAATAAAAATGTGTATCTACGCCGATGTCATGGTGCTTGGGTCAACGGATAGGGAAGAGCTACAAGAGTCAATACACAACCTCTCATCATGGGCCAACAAAAATGGTTTCGACATCAACTTATCAAAAACTGTGCAGATGGTATTACGAAAGGGTGGTCGACAGGCTGAAGGTAACCACATCCAACTCCAGAACAACGCTCTTCAAATCACAAACGCCTACAAATACCTTAGAGTAACACTCCTTTAGAATACACACGAAAGAAATAGCGGCAGCAGCAATAATAGCTATCCATGACATACAGAATATCACACAACTGTCGCTTGAAACAGCCATGAAATTGTTTGAAGCAAAAGTGCTCCCCATCTTAACATATGGAATACACATCACATGGACTAGCCTTAGCTACAGAGATCTAAACGCTTTAGAAAAAGTGAAAGCAAGATAGGGATCTCAAAATTCGCACCATCTAGACTACCATATGAGTTATCACGCGAAACTTTCCTTGTAGAAGATCTACGCACCAAGTTTCTACTACCAGCTACCAAACAAGAAGCAGCACTGAAAGAGGAAAGACAACAGAAGAGAAATGAAGTACCGAAAGACTTCTACGCAACAGACTCTGCAGAAGGTCAAACTATCACGACCCATCACCGAAATGCGTGTGTAAACTGTGTGGCAAACCGTGTGCAAGATACCACTTCAATGAGTGTTTAAAGAGAAAATCGCTGCTGGAATACAGCAGAGCCCAAAACTAATGCACATTTGTGCGCACTTCTCCTTATTATTATAGCTTTTACGAACTTTCGACTCTGGCTGGTCACCTAAAATCCACCACTGATGCACACAGTTTTACTGTATGGATAATAATAGGATGCGTAACTTACTGAGTTTCCCTTTTCACGCGCTAGAGGCGCTAATGTAGAAATTGATCTTGCTACCATCTCATATCTTTAGGAGAAATTACGAGTATTACACTTTGCAGCACACCAAGTGGCGAAAAGAATAACTAATTACTCAATGCATTCAGCAGCGCACCTGGTGGCGAAAAGTTAAACTATATACAGAAAATATTCCCTTCCCTCTGAAAATTCTCATTGCAGCAGACAGGAAGATGAAAGAGACGGTCTATTTTACACTACCTTCCAATAAAACTAATTAAAGTACAACCAAATAGTGACAGAAGAGAAAACAAAAGGTTAGATAACTGAAATTGTATTCTTTGGGTTTTTAGTGTACAGTGGACTGGAAAAGTCTGCAAAAACCACTTAGATAGTTGAAATTATTATATTACTATCTACTACTTTACAATACATTCAACAACACTATTTTTACGAGGTACATAAGCATCACTGTTTAACATACTCTGCTTATACACACACGTATCACTTATATCCACTTCTTTGCAAGTTTCTGGCTACCATCTTGTCTTCTCAACCAACGTCTCTAACGGATAAGTGGAGAACTCTGGGTAACCTACCCATCACGTAGTTCCAATGTTTACCACCTACGACGTCAGGCGCTGGTCTTGTTATTTGGTCCGTAAGAAGTAAGATGGTGCTGACCGCAGTTTCGCATATTATACAGAGTGTTTAAAAAATAAGGGGCATAATTTCAGGTATGTATTTCCCACATGTAGACAATCAAAATAGTTCATTACAACATGTGTCCGGAAATGCTTTATTTCCGAGTTATGACCTTCACAACATTGAAATTCAACAGAATGTTTTTCTTTCCGCAGGTCGTTGCCGTCAAAGGAGACATTAAGAGGGCACTCTGACAGTTCATTCCGAGGCGAAGGTTACATTCAGTGTTGTGTAGACGTTAGACTGTGCGACATGTATTCAAATCAAGAGCTGGCAGAGATACACTTCATGTACGGTAAGGCGGACGGCAATGCTGCGCTGGATCGTCGTTTGTACCAGGAGAGGTATCCACAGCGACAATGTCTAGATAGGAAGACATTTGTACGTCTCCATTACCGTCTGTGCGAGTATGGAAAATTTAACTCTCCTGGTTTGGGAAGGGGACGACCAAGAAGTACAGGAGGAGATTCTGGAGGCTGTGAACATGACTCCTTCTATCAGCATACGAAGGGTAGTGTTGCAAGTCAATGTTCCACATACGGCTGTATGGAGACTGTTGAAAGAGTAGCAATTGTATCCTTATCATTTGCAACGTGTATAGGCCCTGTCACCAGCAGATTACCCTGCACGAGTTAGGTTCTGTCAGTGGTTCTTGCAGCAGTGTGGTGTAAATCCGAACTTTCCTGCCTTAGTATTATTTACAGATGAAGCACAGTTCACACGAGATGGCATAACAAATTTCCACAATCAGCATGTATGGGCGTATGAAAACCCACGTGCAACTGTTCCATCTCATCACCAGGTGCGGTTCTCCCTCAACATGTGGGCCGGTATCATTGATGATCGATTAGTTGGACCCCATGTACTTGTAAACAGACTTACGGGGCAGGCGTACACAAACTTCCTGGAAAACACCATACCTCATGTTTTAGAAGACACTCCACTGATCAATCGTCAACACATTCACTTCTTGCATGATGGCGCTCCTGCACACTTCAGTCGTACGGCTCGCCGGTACTTGGATCGAAGATTTCCTGATCGATGGATAGGTAGAGGTGGCCCAATTGCTTGGCCTCCACGCTCACCTGATCTGAACCCTCTCGATTTCTACTTGTGGGGCCATTTAAAATCATTGGTTTATTCGTCTCCGGTGCCTGATTTGGAATCCCTTCGGAATCGAATTGTGGCATGTTCTGAGGACATACGCAATACTCCTGGAGTTTGGGATCGTGTTCGCAGGTCAATGAGACATCGATGTGAGGTCTGTATTCAAGCAGGAGGTAGACATTTTGAACATCTTCTTTAATGACAACGACCTGCGGGAAAAAAAAAAAACGTTCCGGTGAATTTCAATGTTGTGAAGGCCATAACTCGGAAATGAAGCATTTCCGGACACATGTTGTGATGAACTATTTTGATTGCCTACATGTGGGAAATACATACCTGAAATTATGCCCCGTATTTTTGAAACACCCTGTATATTCATTATCCATGCTTACTGCGTGTTTCTTTGAAGGCGGTGTACGCAAAAGGGACATGGATGGAGATTTCTGCGTCCGTTTTACTTCCCCTTTTATGCTCAGGGCTGGAATAATACGATTTAGATTCCAGCTTTCATTTTGTTTAACGAGCAAACTTAGCCTTCAGACAATTCGTCAAATGTACAAGGTGCTGGCTGTAGTGGGGAATTATGTCCGCCATTGCTGTGTGGAGGAATGCGGCGGATATTGAATAGCAGTCTCTCGCGCGGCGGCGGCGGCGGCGGCAGCTGGAAGCGGCAAGTGCTCAGCTCTGCAGTCAGCCCAGGCAGACATTTGACAGATGCTGGAGTGCTCTCGCGAAATGAGATTTCAGTAAGAACAGCATCTATGAACTCGCGTGTTTTTCATATTGCTGCTCGCTGTCTTCTTACAACTTATTCATGAATTCTCATTTGCACTTTGTTATCACTTGCAGCACACAGAAAGCAGAATTTAAGTTTCCTTTCATGTGCTAGTATAAATGAGAGTTTAAATGAATATATTTATTTCAGTTTCTGCCTCTCAACAAAATTAAAATATCGTTGGTTAACATTACTTTGATCTATTGACATTCCTTTCGAATGTCAATTACTTTGTTTAGCTCGTAATTATTGATTTAAAATATTAAACTGGAATTAATAATAATAGTAGTAATAATAATTCACTGTGGGCTAAAGCAAGGAGATGCACTATCACCTTTACTTTTTAACTTTGCTCTAGAGTATCCCATTAGGAAAGTCCAGGATAACAGAGAGGGTTTGGAATTGAACGGGTTACAACAGCTGCTTGTCTATGCGGATGACGTGAATATGTTAGCAGAAAATCCACAAACGATTAGGGAAAATACGGGAATTTTACTTAAAGCAAGTAAAGAAATAGGTTTGGAAGTAAATCCCGAAAAAAACAAAGTATATGATTATGTCTCGTGACGAGAATATTGTACGAAATGGAAATATAAAAATTGGAAATTTAATCTCTGAAGAGGTGGAAAAATTCAAATATATGGGAGCAACAGTAACAAATATAAATGATACTCGGGAGGAAATTAAACAGAGAATAAATATGGGAAATGCCTGTTATTATTCAGTTGAAAAGCTTTTATCATCCAGTCCGTTGTAAAAAAATCTGAAAGTTTGAATTTGTAAAACAGTTATATTACCGGTTGTTCTTTATGGTTGTGAAACTTGGACTCTCACTTTGAGAGAGGAACATAGGTTAAGAGTGTTTGAGAATAAGGTGCTTAGATAAATATTTGGGGCTAAGAGGGATGACGTTACAGGAGAATGGAGAAAGTTACACAACGCAGAACTGCACGCATTGTATTCTTCACCCGACATAATTAAGAACATTAAATCCAGACGTTTGAGATGGGTAGGGCATGTAGCACGTATGGGCGAATCCAGAAATGCATATAGAGTGTTAGTTGGGAGGCCGGAGGGAAAAAGACCTTTGGGGAGGCCGAGACGTAGATAGGAAGATAATATTAAAATGGATTTGAGGGAGGTGGGATATGATGATAGATGATGATTGATCTTGCTCAGGATAGGGACCAATGGCGGGCTTATGTGAGGGCGGCAATGAATCTCCGGGTTCCTTAAAAGTAAGTAAGTAAGTAAGTAAGTAAGTAAGTAAGTAAGTAAGTAAGTAAGTAAATAAGTAAGTAAGTAAGTGAGTAAGTAAGTAAGTAAGTAAGTAAGTAATAATAATAATAATAATAATAATAATAATTGTAATAATAATAGTAATAACAATAAATTAATTATTTTTAATATTAATGTGCTAGTAAATAGCGGTTGGTCAATAACAGTCTAACATTATACATAGGATTAAACTATACGCTACATATCTCATATTGACCGGAATATCAGTTACCATGTTTTACGCCCGAGGCCTCAAAGCCTTTACGAGAGCAACAAACTTTGATGATATTAAAAGATATTAATTTGACTGCAACAGGCGATCTCTAATTAAAAAAAATATATAATTGAAACGTTCAATGCTAAGTAAGTTTCACTGAGTAAGTATGTTAGTGAATTATGCATCGTACTGTAATAGTAAACTTATGTAGTTTATATTTTATCAGAATTTATTCTTTAAACATTATCATTATTGTCCGATATCATGTAAATTTACTAGAAAATCCTAAATTGGAAATCATAAATGATGCAAAATGCTGAAATTTCAATTCAAAATTATTTACTTTTGCTTACATGTATTTGTTATAATTTCATTGTATTTCTTATATTATTATTTTGATATTCATGACTTTACTTTTGCTTACATATATTCGATTATTTAAATTAAACAATAAAATTATTATTTTGGTGTAAACTTAAACTTGTAATATTACTTTTTTATTATTCAATGTAAACTCCATTCCCGGCCACAAGCTTTTGCTTCATCGGAAGTGCCAACCTAAAGAGTAACATTATTATTATTATTTTTCAAATAAAATTATTATTATTAAATGTTAAAAATGAAAACAGCTAAAGTCACGATCTCCAAACAATATTTCAGTACTAAAAATATGGACGAAATGTCAGCAGTTTCTACTACAGTAATAATTAATGTAGTTAAAAGAATTATTTTTAACAAGTGCACAGGTCTTCCCCCTGAAGCATTTTGAAGCTTATGCGAATGCTTACGTAGAAATCGTGGTTGGAGTGAGCAAGACGAGTAAATAATGTAAATCTACAGCTGCTGCACCTAACCACTTAATGTCACACGCAGTGTTCACCCGTGACATATGTTATACACCAGGTGTCCGGATCTAATTATAATGGTGACGTGGGTGAATATGACCAGGTAAATTGTTTCCAATGCGTAACAAATCTATTCTTGTCTGAGTACACCTGCGAAATGAGTAGTGCAGTGACTCTGGTATGATTGCAAAGAGTCAGCCAATGAAACTGAAGGTTTTAAAGCAATAAATATGATAGTGATAGATTTTAGAAGAAATATTTACCCTACATTTAAAGTATATACAGGGTGATTCATTATTATGTATAAATACTTTGTGTGTGTAATGCAGAGGTGAAACTAAGACTAAAACGTTCTATACAACTTTTTCTCAAAACCTTTAATTCCCGAGTTAACGCCATTTTGCGTGGAACTTGCGCTCCAAAACAAAGAAAGGATAACACACAAAATGTAATCTAATTATCACTTTCGTACAGTGCATTTGGACTTCATTACAAAAATAACCAAAGTCACTAAACCCACATTCTCGGCAGTCCACTTATGCAGTTTTGTGAACTAAAACCAAACACATTAAATAATGTAAAGCAATTTCTTCTAGACTACACATTTGCACAATTCTTAGTGTAATGCATGTTCAAAGTGCTGTCTCCCAACTTGAAGACATACCTGTGCTCGCCGCCTTAGTGATCTCTGAACGTTACAAAGCCCGTTGAACTCATTACGAACAATTCCACACGCATGTTCAATTTGCTGTTGTAGTACGTCTACGTTAGGTACAGCAGAGGCATACACTAACGACTTCAGGCGGCCTCAAACGTAGAAGTCCAGAGGGTTCATGTCCGGTGATCTGGCTGGCCAAGGAGTTGGCCCTTCGCGACCTATCCATTGACCTGGATACGCAGCTTTGAAATACGCCCTTATTTTGCGGCAGGCAGTAATGCGCAGGAGCACCATTGTGCACAAACCATAAGTTCACTCGCGTTGGAAAAGGGATATCATGTAGCAGACCATGCAATTCGCATTCCAAGAATGCGCTGTAGATTTCCCCAGTCAACCGCAGAGGTGAACTCGAGGTCCGAGTAACTGATTCCCCACAATACCACACAAATGTGTGGGAGAACAGTAATGCCTATGCAGTTACTATGATGTAGGTGCCTCTACTGGAACTCTGGAATTAAAGGTTTTGAGAAAAAGTTGTATAGAACGTTTTTGTCTTAGTTTCACCTCTACAATACACACACAAAGTATTTACACGTAATAATGAATCACTCTGTATAATGTAATAGCTTTTAACAGCACCACGCGATACTATTCTCTGTACTTTCTCGTATGTAATAGTAAAAAATATGTAACTAATTCAACAGTTCATAGCATAAATACTCGTCAAAAATGACTTTCATATTCCATAGGCAAATCTATCGTGTTATCATTATATGGCAATAAAAATTTTAATAGCCTCCCTATGGATATAAAAAATCAAACTCAAAACTTATGGTAAGATTATTTAGAGCCTTATATTCTGCAGGTGCATTTATGACATTCAACAACGCTGCATGAATTTTTCTGTCTTGTATTAAGTATCGATAATAACCCCTTGTGTTGTACTAGTATATTGTAAAACTCTTCTGTATATATTTTAACTAGACTGTGACTATATACTGCCATTTAGGGGGAGGACCTATATGAAATAAAACGTGACCAAATATAGTAAATTTTGCTTTTTATATTTAAAAAATCGCTTTATCTATGTAAATTTCACTAGAGAAAACTGCATTATGATCTGACTCCAAACAGCTGATCTGTTATCATTTTTAAGTGATCATGCGCGCTCTCGGACATTTAACTGTAGAAAACTTTCTTTTTAATTTTTTTGCAGAAAAAATTTTCTACATTTTTCAATCTTCAAAATGCCATAACTCTGGCACTATTATAAAATAATATTCTCTTGAAATTTGCATGACATGTGTAACGTACTTTAATGAACAATTAAAGCCACCGGTAGGCTAGAACGCTTGCCTGCCGATTCGGAGTTGCGCTCGGGCGCGGGTTCCATTCCCGCTTGGACTAATTACCTGGTTGGATTTTTTCCGAAATTTTCCCCAACCGTAAGACAAATGTCCGGTAATCTATGGCAAATTCTCGACCTCATCTCGCAAAATATCTCGCTATCACCCATCCCATAGACGTTAAATAACCTCGTAGTTGATACAGCATCGTTAAATAACCAAGTAAAAATGAAATAAAATAAATGTAAAATTCTTCGAATAACTGTCTTATTCAACCTAAAGAATGATACAAATAAATTACATTAGGTCATTTACACAATTAAAACTTGACAAGCGCTTTCGCCAATTAATGACATCATCAGGTCTAATTTTATCTCATAGTGATACTGTGAGCATAATAGTACATTATGCAACGAGCCTATAATGGTAGTAATTAAGACGCGAGTATGTTTGTTTATGAAACGAGCGCAAGCGAGTTTCGTAATTTTCATACGAGCGTCTTAATTACCATTATAGGCAAGTTTCATACGACTTTTTATGCTCGACCATATTTATAACTTGAAATTATTCAAAAGTAGGTCATGTTATGGTTATGTGAGTAGCGAACTGACCTGAATTGTGAGATGTGCGCAGACGCGAAAGTATTGATTTTTTCCGAGGCACGAATGTCATTGACCTTGACATAATCTAGAAAATAACATGAAGATTAGTCTTGATATAACCTGGACATTGATTTAGAATTGAAAAGCGAGATGACAAATTGAATTTATTTGAATATTATTTACAATTAACGCTAATTATTATAGTAAGAGACCATAACCTTCTGCGACAGTATTGGATTTCCTGCCTCCGTGACTTTTCGCTAATTGTCTTTCGATAGCATATCCGAGAAGAATCGATACTTGCGGTTTTATAATGGTACAATGGTGATTTCTCATTGGCTGAACAACTGAATTATAATGAATAGGTGTACTTTAATGTGGTGCATTAAAGGACTACTACCAGGTGTATAATTACTACATTTCGGCATGGTCGAGCATAAAGTAATTCTTATATTTTCATATTTGTATATAGATACCTCGGAGTGGATATAACGAGTGATCGCCATATAATAAATGAAGTGAGATATCAAACACAAAAAGCAGCTAGGATTTCAGGATGTCTACGTGATGTGATCTGGATAAATAAATACCTTAATGCAGAAAGTAAAATAAAAATATATAAAACAGCAGTTAGACAAATTCTAACATACGGTACAGAAAGTAGAGCGGAAACTAGTAAAACCAAACAAATTATGAGGACAATAGAAATGAACACCTTAAGAACAATGCTAGGAAAAACAAGATTAGATAAAGTAAAAAATGAAACAGTCCGACAAGAATGTGATATAATGGATGTGATTAAATTCACAAAAGTAAGAAAACGAGAATGGAATTTCCATGTAGAACGAGCAGAAAGAAATAGAGCAGCCTGAGATTTTATACTACGTAGGAGGAGGACAAGAGGTCGCCCAAAGAAGAGATGGAAAGAAGGATGTCTTTCATCTCCGTCAGACCAAGCGTGAAGACAAACAAGCGAAAGCTTAAACAAAAGAAGAATAAGAAGTATGAAATACAAACTTTAAATCCTGATGTTTCTCAATGAAGATTTTTTTTTAATTACCATACTTACTTACGTTTGTTACGCGATTCAGAAGCTTAGGTATTTGAGCCCTAGAACATACATATTTTATATCAATGGATAAAGGTAACTTCTTTCTTACGTTTATATCTTCTGGTTGATCCAAAAATTCTAAATAGCATATTAGTTTTAATTTTCAAGACCTCTAACAAAATTTCTAGCGATGAAAAAGTAATGGAACAGAGAAAAATTCTCTCCGGCGCCGGGATTTGAACCAGGGTTTTCAGCTCTACGTGCTGATGCTTTATCCACTAAGCCACACCGGATACCCTTCCCGGTGTCGGACAGAATCGTCTCAGTTTAAGTTCCAACCTGGTACTTAAATAAATATACATTTCTGGGGGGGGGGAAACTCTTGGGTTCCCTCTAGTGGCCGCCCTCTGCACTACGTCATAGATGTCTATGACTGAAGTCCACACATGTGCTGAGGTGCACTCGTTATGAGTGACTAGTTGGCCGGTATCCGACGGAATAAGCGCCGTTTTAAATCACGAAGTGATTTACGCATATTATATATATTATTTTAATGTACCGAAGTACATATGATATTTCTATTACTCTTTCATCGTATGATGACGCAGAATATCTGCATGGAAATATCATATATACTTCGGTACATTAAAATAATATATAAAATTTCTAGCCATTTAAATCATTTACAGGTATAAAAACAAAAACAAAATAAGAAAAGTGATTCTATAGGTCCTGCCCCTTAATAAAACTAGTCCTTTCTTCAGAGGTTTTCATTATGAGAAATATTCCCCTATGAACACTCTGACAACTCAGGAAACCCAGTCCTCCTCTGATCTCTCTCGAACGAATGATCCAAACCAGAACATCTACTTTACTCAGTCGTTACACTGCATGGAACTGCGGAACACAAGACCAAAGGTATTCAGAAATATATAGTTCCAGTCATGCCATTCATTTCAGTGACTGGAATGTAACAATGCATATCGACCTGCTCACCAGTTGGCGCGCGGATCGGCTGCCGGCTGCAAGGAGACTTTAAAATATTCATTGCCCTTTAGGTTGACGGTAGTCAGTTGGGGTGGAGCTCGGTCACACGTCGTAGCTGAAGAATCGCATTCATAACATCAACAGAGGGCGCCTATTTTGCTACAGAAGCCTACCACCCACTGCCACAGAGCCAAGATCTTGTTTGCTCCGTTCCCTCTTTTCATCTCCAAATTCTTCTACTTCAGAGCAGAGATTTACTGGTTCACACATACATCACTCACTATTTTGCAAATATATTTGGTAAAAGGATTTGAATGGGACAAAATGAAATAGAATAGAATATCACACAACAAAGTGTAACAATTACACCCTTATTCATACTTACAAACAGAACTACATTTAAACTAAACATTTCGGGTGCTATGCATAGACATTTCGCTAGCCCGCGCTACGAGCTTGCTAAACTAGCCCCGGCTATTGACTGATTACTTGTACAGGATTCATATCATATCATATCATATCATATCATATCATATCATATCATATCATATCATATCATATATCATATCATATCATATCATATCATATATATCATATCAAATATATCATATCATGTATCGTATCATATCATATCATATCATATCATATCATATCATATCATATCATATCATATCATATCATATCAATACGAAAAACGTTAGTTCGCTGATCATCCACCGGAAGCCCGCGCTAAGAATGTCTATGAATATGGCCCCTAGTCTAAGACCCTCTTACAATCTATTTTTAAATAATTTACAACTCAAACCAAGGGAGTAACTCGTCAGGCTAAATAAATACCTACACTAAGATTCGAACCCCAGAGACTTGCATCTTCCCAGTAATTCTATACGGATGTCAAACATGGGCCTAAACTTCCAAACAATACTTAATGATCCAAACATGCATAAGAAAGATGCAAAGGAAAATACGAGGAGTCACTCTGAGAGACAGAATCTCAAACGACAACCTACAAGAAAGACCAACATCTGACGCAGCAGAACGAGCCAGGATAACGAAATGGAAGTGGGGAGGTCAAGTGGCAAGAATGGAGCAGTCAAAATGGACCCACGCGTCCACTATGTGGATCTAGAGTTGGGCAACATGATTATTTTTCAGAACTCGATTCCAACGATTCAATCATACATTACGAATCGATTCTAACGATTCGTTCACGATTCTTCCCAGTCTGCGATTCCAACTATTCTTTTGAATCATCAACTAATTCACGATTCTTCCCAGTCTGCGATTCCAACTATTCTTCACGATTCTTCCTAGACTGCGATTCCAAGTATTCTTTTGAATCGTCAACTAATTCACGATTCTTCCCAGTCTGCGATTCCAACTATTCTTCACGATTCTTTCCAGTCTGCGATTCCAACTATTCTTTTGAATCGTCAACAAATTCACGATTCTTGCTAGTCTGCGATTCCAACTATTCTTCACGATTCTTTCCAGTCTGCGATTCCAACTATTCTTTTGAATCGTCAACAAATTCACGATTCTTGCTAGTCTGCGATTCCAACTATTCTTTCGAATCGTCAACGAATTCACGATTCTTCCCAGTCTGCGATTCCAACTATTCTTCACGATTCTTCCCAGTCTGCGATTCCAACTATTCTTTTGAATCGTCAACGAGTTCACGATTCTTCCCAGTCTGCGATTCCAACTATTTTTATGAATCGTCAACGAATTCACGATTCTTCTTAGCCTGCGATTCCAGCTATTCTTATGAATCGTCGAGTTCACGATTCTTCCCAGTCTGCGATTCCAACTATTCTTCACGATTCTTTCCAGTCTGCGATTCCAACTATTCTTTTGAATCGTCAACAAATTCACGATTCTTGCTAGTCTGCGATTCCAACTATTCTTTTGAATCGTCAACGAATTCACGATTCTTCCCAGTCTGCGATTCCAACTATTCTTTTGAATCGTCAACGAATTCACGATTCTTCTTAGCCTGCGATTCCAGCTATTCTTATGAATCGTCGAGTTCACGATTCTTCCCAGTCTGCGATTCCAACTATTCTTTTGAATCGTCAACGAATTCACGATTCTTGCTAGTCTGCGATTCCCACTATTCTTTTGAATCGTCAACGAGTTCACGATTCTTCCCAGTCTGCGATTCCAACTATTCTCTTGTGTCGTTAACGAACGACTCAAGGACACTTTCCTTTGCAAACCACGGGTAGAACAAAAACGTTCTACATCTCTCGCATAGATGGCATAAGAGGCGAGATATTGCATTGTTTCTTTCTCATTGGCTGGAACCATTCATCATTATCTCCATTAGCGTACAGAATTATTCAAGATACTGTTTCTTAATTATACTTTACCAACTAAACCGTATTATCAAATAAATAAATACTTTGCAATACATCTCTATTCAACTACGAAAATTTCAGGTTCGTGTTCATTATTTTTCACACTTAACAAAATGCAGTATTTTGATTCCACTCTCACTCGAGAGCATTCGGCATGGTTCGTAAATGATCGCTGACAGCTTACATCAAACAAGTAAATAGAATCGTGGGTTACGAATACAATGACGATTCGTTACGATTCTTTTGAACGATGATTCGTTGATACCATGAATCGATTCTTACGATTCTTTATTATTAGTTTTTGGAATGAACGATTCGTTCACGAATCGACCCAACTCTATGTGGGACCCACGCATAAAAAGAAGAAGCCAAGGAAGACTAAGACTCTGATGGGCAAATTTGTTAGAGACAACAGCAGGCACTCAGTGGTCAAGAAAAGCAAAAGGTGAAAAGCAGCACTGTTTCCACTTGGAAACTACTAGAACTTAGTCTAATAGCAACCAACAATAAATTGAACAGACTTACGCAATAATAGACCAAGCGCCAAAAACCTGTTTCGAGATATTGTCCAATAAAATAAACCTGTTTTTTTTATATACATCACTTTCTTAATTAATAACAGTGTAACTTATATCTCCAATAAATGATTTATTAGCATCGCCACAGATACATTTGATTGTACTTGTCACTATCTCTCTCACTAGAGAGTTATTGAAATTTATATTTTCCACGCCATTCATAAAATATTTTGATATGATACCTCTTGCACAAAAGGGGACATCTATAACTGAAACTTGATTAATATATTTCAGTATTATTTGTATTTATCCTGGTAATAATGAACAGTTTGACTCGTAGACATTTCGTTTTTCAGAATTAACTTCCCATGACTGTATGAGAAGATTCGAAGAGAACGGCAGTTACGTAGATCTTCGGCCCCCCCCCTACTACCAATAATGCATAGCAAAATGTCAATACGGCGGTTGCTATCGTCTGCGATACATCGAACTTTTCTGTTGATTTTCGAGTTCGTCTTTTTTTTTTTTTTTGGTTATTATATGCTTATTTAAGTTGTGTTAACTCTCGCTAGTGGTTTCATATTTTATTTTATCAGTCTCAGTATTTATTTTATTATTGTACATATTTTTGTTTTATTACTATTATTATTATTAAAATCATTAATGAATTAATTTGTATTACTATCTTTGTATCATCTCCGTCACGGATATTCTGTTATTATTATTATTATTATTATTATTATTATTATTATTATTATTATTATTATTATTTCTAACATCAACTTTATTATTGATCTCTTTAAAATTTATGTAGACTACTGGACTGTACCCGAGCAAGAGCATATGCTCATTTCGGGTATATATTCATATGTATCATTTCAAATATAAATTGTGAATGAATTTGAATTTGAATAAAACATTTTATTCAAAAAGTATTACAACATATACTATTACAAAAAAAAAAATAGCACAAATAATACCAAAAAAAAAGGTAACCAATTTTTAGTAAGAGACCAGCAGTTGAATTAATATATCAAAGCAAAGTAAATAAATGAATTTTATGCAATAAACGAATTTTTGCTTATAAATTTCAGCAAAATTCAGATATCGCATTCTTGATTTTTTCCGAGTTAAATTAGCCTGCCATCAACAGATTTGTGCAAATATCTATTTTTTTTTTCAAATTGTCGGTTGGTATATTGTTGCGAAATTCCGTCCAATTAAGAGTGTAAAAGTGTAAAGATAATAGGACACAAAAACTAAAGTGGTAAAGGAATGTAAACAGACAAAAATTTACCTCACCTGGAATGGCTCACCAGGCGAGAAACAATGAGCCACCCCTCTTTTAAGAGTTCTTGCCGTTTAAATAACCAAATAGCTAAAGTAATTCATTCAATACCAACATAATGAAAAGATATAACTTATTTAATAAAAATGTATGATCTAATATAAAGTGAAAAACGTGCATACTGACAGTACAAAGCGTAAATTTCTGAATCATAAATAGGATAACGTATTGCAAGGTGTAAAGTATCCCTTTTAATGTGATACATGAGTTATGGATTTTCATAAATAAGTCATCACGTTATCTTGCCTTCCGGACGACCGACAAATTCACACAGTTCATTTAGTTATTGATTTATTTATTGTTAATGGAATAATGTTACCCGACACCCGGGAGGCTAAGCTATTAGTCGATAAACAACCACTACAGGGACATTGAAACTTAATTTCATAAATCACACTTTAACTCCACTTCATTAATTCATGTGTTCGGATCGAACCCTCAAAATGGGTCACATATTTATCGTCTGATTTACAGTCACATCAGTGCATTAATATTTAACCTTTTCCAATATTGTATCAATTTTTTATGCTTATGCTTCACAACAATAAAAATGACCGACCATAACGATTTTTTAATAATATTTGTTATATTATTATACAATACATCTGCACGAAAAATGAATATTCAATATTTAAATAACACCCTGAATTAATGCGTGTGGCAACATCTCCCTGCGTTATGCGCCGAGATATGGCAGACAGTACATACATGAGATATAATTTAATATTTTCCAACACTCATTTTCATTTTTTTTTTTTAATTTTAGAGGATAATTTTGATGTTATGAATCTAGTTCGATTAATTAAAATGTGTCTCAGTGAAACACACAGCAGAGTCCGTATAGGTCAGTTTCTATCTGATGCTTTTCCAATTCACTGCGGGCTAAAGCAGGGAGATGCACTATCACCTTTACTTTTCAACTTCGCTTTAGAATATGCCATTAGGAAAGTTCAGGATAACAGGCAGGGTTTGGAATTGAACGGGTTACATCAGCTTCTTGTCTATGCGGATGACGTGAATATGTTAGCAGAAAATCCACAAACGATTAGGGAAAACACGGAAATTTTACTTGAAGCAAGTAGAGCGATCGGTTTGGAAGTAAATCCCGAAAAGACAAAGTATATGATTATGTCTCGTGACCAGAATATTGTACGAAATGGAAATATAAAAATTGGAGATTTATCCTTCGAAGAAGTGGAAAAATTCAAATATCTTGGAGCAACAGTAACAAATATTAAATGACACTCGGGAGGAAATTAAACGCAGAATAAATATGGGAAATACCTGTTATTATTCGGTTGAGAAGCTCTTATCATCCAGTCTGCTGTCCAAAAATCTGAAAGTTAGAATTTATAAAACAGTTATATTACCGGTTCTTCTGTATGGTTGTGAAACTTGGACTCTCACTCTGAGAGAGGAACATAGGTTAAGGGTGTCTGAGAATAAGGTGCTTAGGAAAATATTTGGGGCTAAGCGGGATGAAGTTACAGGAGAATGGAGAAAGTTACACAATGCAGAACTGCACGCATTGTATTCTTCACCTGACATAATTAGGAACATTAAATCCAGACGTTTGAGTTGGGCAGGGCATGTAGCACGTATGGGCGAATCCAGAAATGCATATAGAGTGTTAGTTGGGAGACCGGAGGGAAAAAGACCTTTAGGGAGGCCGAGACGTAGATGGGAGGATAATATTAAAATGGATTTGAGGGAGGTGGGATATGATGATAGAGACTGGATTAATCTTGCACAGGATAGGGACCGATGGCGGGCTTATGTGAGGGCGGCAATGAACCTTCGGGTTCCTTAAAAGCCATTTGTAAGTAAGTAAGTAATTTTGATATTATGACTATAATTGCTATTCCTGAATCCGAAAGTTTAACCGCTTATTTTCAACAGTCTTGGCTATACACTATCACCTTATGATGAAGTAGATATTGCTGAAAAAATATGTAAATATAATAAAACAATGGGGATCATTAATAAAATCATGAAACCTTCACTTAGTACAAAGACACACAAGAATAGGCTTGTATAAAACCTTTGCACAGCCAGTATTAAGCTATGGTAGTGAAGCGTGGACTGTGAAGAATAAAGATGTCAGTAGAATAACAGAAAGTGAGATGAGGTTTATGAGAGCAACAGCTGGATATACTCGCTGGGATCATAAAAAAATGAGGACATAAGACAAGAACTTCAAATAGAAACCATTATACAATTCATCAACTTCAGCGGAAGGGTTATCTCGAACGAATGAATCGATGCAGAATTCCAAAAGCACTGTTTCATTACCATCCATATGGCAAAAGATCTCTAGGCCGTCCAAAGAAGAGATGAACTGAAAATTCTAGTTTGAGACCGTAACAGGCCACTTGGCCTAATACTTGTTAGGAAGATGATGATGATGATGATGATGCTGATGATGAATTTCAACAGTGTAATATGATAGAGATATGGCATATGCAGACGATATTGTTATCTTATCACGCAATGTAAGTACAATGGATGAAATACTCAAACAAATAGAAGCTGAAGCAATCAAAGCCGGCCTGGAAATTAACAATGATAAAACTAAATACATGTATAATATTAATAATGACAAATACTAATAAGATTAATTTAAATGATACTAATTTTGATAGGGTTTCCTGTTTTAAGTATCTGGGTTCCACGGTGAAAGACAATAATGATGTTATAACTGATATAAAAGAGAAGATTGCAGCTGGGAATCGAGGTCTTTGGGCATTGAATAAAACTATGAAGTCCAGATGCATCTCAAGAAAAGCTAAAATAAGAATATATAAAACTATTATTAAACCAATAGTAGTATATGGAAGTGAAACCTGGACTCTATCTGAAAGGGCAATAAAGATCTTAAATGCCTAGGAAAGGAAAGTATTGCGAAAATCTTTGGGCCTACTTATGAGCAAAGGTTTTGGCGAATCAGAACAAATGCCGAATTATATGAATTATATGAAGATATTAACATTGTTGTTGATATAAAACTCAGAAGGTTAGAGTGGCTGGGACATGTAGCCAGGATGGAGAACAATCGCACACCCAAAACTCTACTAGATGTAAGAAGGAAAGTCGGATGACCTAAATTGAGATGGCTGGATGACGTTCAGGCTGACCTAACAAAAGGTGGAATTAGAAGATGGAGAACACGAGCATTAGACAGGAGTGATTGGTCGGATGTTCTGAGGGAGGCTAAGGCTAAACTACAAGGGCCGTAATGCCAATGATGATGATGATGATGATGATGATGAATATGATAGAGAAGTTTTTGTAGTTTTACACATACCGGTAGCTATATAGCTTCGATTTCACAGTATAATTTGTAGTACTACATTTCACAGATTTGTGAAATGAAATAAGTTTACATGTAGCTCCGGCATCAGTACCATTCTCAGTAAACACAAGAGATCAGTAAAAAATGAAGCCATTCGTGACTAGGAAATCTTATGGGGAGACGTTTGTTATGGTGTGTGAAAAATGAGAAAAAAATTGCCTGAAAGCAGCCCGGTATAGATTTGGTTTTAATGAACATAGCTTTTTGAATATCTTTTTGCTGAATGATGGAGCTTTTGGCTATAGAATTAACCTAGAATAGTTTCGATCTAGTTCTTTGTATAACAGAAATAATTTTGTTTAATATTAAAGGTTTCTATTAGAGCTTCGTTACACAACACAACATTGGTTGTTGTTGTTGTTTAGTCAACTGCCCGAAGACAGGTCTGAACCTCACAAGTGATACTAAAAAGCACCAATTATGGCAACTAGGCCAGAAGATAATTGGGTAGGGTGGTCAGTTCCTTTCCCCCTCCATTGCATACATCGCCGATTAACTACATATTACACTAGTCAGACTTCAGATGCATACAAACAATTGTTCTTCTTCTGACACATATCGTCAAGTGAGCTGTACTGCCTGATAATAGAGAGAACATTGGTGCATTTCATTAATTTTCTACAGTTCTGATGGTAACGAAATTTTAACCACTTATTGTCATAGGCAACTAGAGTAAAGCCAAGCAATATGATTTTAATATGTCTATTATTTTGGTACTACGGCTAAATGAAATTCGTTGTTGAAAAAGTAATTTTTTCCAACCAGAAAAATTGGTATAATTCAGAAAATGTTTTGAGTTACCTTAAAATATTTACATAACTATGACTAACATGTATCCATTAACATACTTCACTACACTGTTGCTTTTTTTCTTTAGACATCATCCTGATTGTGCTGCATTTTCAAAATTGTCTCATAATAATCTCTTTCTATTATCTAATATAATTTGAAATATATTAACATTCTATGTATTTTAGTTTAATTCTGCTACCCAGTTTATTTCAGTGTTTAATTAATAGTTCATAGTATTTTGTTGTTTAATTCGTAAATAACTCTTGTATACATGTAACTCTCATCTAAATCAAATTGTTGAATTCTTTGTAAGTTCATGCATATGTATATACACTTTTTGCTGGTTGTGTGGAAGAGAAGGCCTTACGGCCTTAACTCTGCCAGCTAAAATAAATCATTATTATTATTATAAAATAAATCATTATTATCATTATTATTATTATTACTCTGAAAATTTCACAATCCTACAGTACGATATATTAAATCGTTTCTGAGAAAAGTACACCAATGTCATGTTGTGTCGAGATACTCTAAAAAAACCTTTAATATTAAAAAAAAATTATTTCTGTCTTACAAAGAACTAGATCGAAACTATTGTAGGTTAATTAAATAGCAAAATGTTCCATCATTCATCACAAAAATTAAAAAAAAAACCATGTTCATTACAACCAAATCTATGCCGGGCTGCTTTCAGGCTTTTTTTCCCCCCATTTTTCATGCGCCGTAACAATCATCTGCTCTTTTAATAAAGCTAACAATTTCAACACGTCTGTTAATATATCAGATTTTTATAACTTCATTAGAAAGATTTAAGTAATGTTCTCCATCTATAATTAGAGGATTAGCTTTGGGAGTTAAGTCATCTTTGTATTTGTGGAAGGTAGTCTTTATTTTAATGTAGAAATTTGGAAAGGAAACTTCCGTAAGGCTTTATGTACGCAGTAGCATTTCTTCTGTTACAAGAATTATTAGAAAGTCTTATCATTTTTTCATATTGAATTAAGGAGACTTATATTTTATGTTTTATTAATAACTGCATAGTAGCTATTGGAAAAGGTTTGACGGGACCTATAATCAATCGGTCGTCCACCAGTGGATTAGGAATGAAGCTACTCTCCTCTAGACCCAAGGACTGCGGGTTCAAACGCTGAGGTCGATGAATTTTTCAGGACGCAAAAATCGAGTGCAAGTCTTTTGAGAGGGATTTCAAGCCGTGTGTCCCGTGTCGGAGATTTTTTGGCACGCTATAGACCTCCAAGCCCAAATTAAAGCCTCTGGACCAAATTTCTCCTGTCCCTCGTCCTGGTAATACCTTAGTTGCATGCTAGGTGGCGTTTGAGGCGCTGAGCTTACTACTTATCCTCTGCTCCAATCGGCAAATAAGACTAGCTAAATTAATTGTACTCGTTAGATACTGAAATCTCTGTCAGGAAGAACATATGTTCCGATGAGTTACATATATACACACATACATGCATATATACGTAATCGATCACATACATTGATTTTCTATTTGTCTAGTTTTTTGGTTTTGTAAAAATAATTACTTCGCAATAATGGAATATAAACTAGAAAAAAAACAGAAGTGTTTGACTAAACCTACCCGTAGCCTCTCTTCTACTTCGTGAAAAGTTATCCTAGAAACAAGATGGAGACTTCGTACTAAATGACCCGCAACGTCTAGTACATAATATACTTAATATTTTATGCAAATTTTATGAACGCGCTCTAGAATGACACAATTGAGCCACAGTTCAGTTCCCAGCGAAGTGTAAATATATCTCCTTTACATGAGAACTAGATTTTGTGTTCTGATCTTGGAAGGGATTCAAACAGTTCATTTGCGTAAAAATATTGTCCTCCTCCAGATGGATCTGAGTTTGTGTCTTTCTATTTCTGTCTGTCCTGCGTGCGATGTGACAAGCTGTGGCGCCGCTCTTTCAGCATACATTTTCGTTTATGTTGAAAATAAATTTTTCCCTAGAATGCCAATTCTTTCACCACAAAACCAGCCCACAGTATTACCTTCCCTCTTGGTGTTAACTAACAATGCAATTTGATATTTTCATTAAACTTCCAATGTTTTTTCTTCTAGATCAATCCCTCCCAACTACCTGCTTTTCTGTTACTAGCCAAATCGTAGGTCCAGAGTTAGTATACTATTTTAAATGATTCTCGCGTTGTCAGTTGATGGGTGTGAAAGAATAACATCATGCGCGACGCATGAACGGAAGCGATGCGTTTTGTCTGTTGCTACACTGCGTCAGATTACGTCCATTTTCGGCTTTTCCCTTTTCCAAATGTAACGGTAAAAATCGGATTTAGACAAGTGACCCACAGCCCTGGAGCTCAAATAGAAATTTCCTCTAACAAGCAAACATTCTCATGGGGGCAGATAAAAGGGTTAATATTTTTTCTTCCACCATGTTAATAATGCCGAAACAAGTCTTACACAAATTTTGGCCACTCGAGCGCAATTACGAGGGCCGTCCAGAAAATAAGTTTACCTGGGGCTGTTTACGGAAAGTAAACACAATTTAATGGAAAGATTTGAAGGGTTCAGAACCATAGTGGGCTAAACGCCATTTACTAAAACCGTAGAGAACAAGGGTTAAAATGAAGTTATTACCATAATTCAATGGAATCATATAGCAAGTAATATAAAGTATACACATTAAAACTGAATGATATGTCAATCTTCATTAAACTATGGTATTCACTTAACTTTAACCCTTGCTTTCTCCGTTTTTAATAAATAGCGCTTGGCCCACTAAGGCTCTGAACCCTTCATTTATTGAAACAGGTACCGCAATTGTTGAGCTATTTTTCAACATATTACCCACTGGAATTGAGATCAACTTTTGTATCCCTGTGTCATAGAAGTCTGCCGCCTGAGATCGGAACCAGTGTGTGACAGCCATCTACACATTTATGTCGATCCCATGGTATGACAAATGTCTCAATTCCGGTGAGGAATATGTTAAAAAATAGCTCAACAATTGTTGTGTCTGTTCCAATAAGTTTTCCAATGAAATTGTGTTTCTTTCTGTAAACGGCCCCAGAAAAACTTATTTTTACGCCCTCGTAATTGCGCTCGAGTAGCACTTTTTTGGAATTATTAACATGGTGGAAAAGAAAAAAAAAATAGCTTTTTTTATCTGAACCCATGAAAATGTTTGTTTGCAAGCCCTAAATTCCCTTGCAAAAACGCGAAATCGCTTAGATACCTTTGAATTATTTCTCCTCCCATTTATCTTCTGTGAATGCCATTACCATAACTGTGTATTCTTCCCATTTTTATTGTTTGATTTTCTATTAATATTGTTCTGTTTATTGTCTGAAATATCTGTAATTTATTTTTAGGGTACCGGTACCGGTAATTTAATTTTGTAACTTATATTATATATATATCCCAAATGCTTGAAATGTGTTGCTTGTTCCTCGACTTTTATTTGTAACTTAGGAATACTTCCTCCTCAGTGCCATGAAATAGGCCGTAGCTCGTAAAATATTAAGATAGTTTATGAATTTCCCATTTTCCTTCCGCTTGCTTCTCAAGAAGAATTTAGTGCAGTCGCTCTTGATGCCTCATTTTGATTATTGTGACACAATCTACACTGACCTTAACATGAGACTGACTGACAGACTACAGCGTGTTCATAATGCATGCGTTCGATTTATTTGCAACGTCCGTAGATCTGACCGTATCACACCTTCACTAAATATGCTGTCCTGGGTCCGTCTCAAGGAGCGAAGAACTATTCACTCTCTCACTTTACTCTTCAATATTCTTCAAACCTCTAACACTAGCTACCTAGCTTCTCGTTTTCAACATTTGTCCTCATATCACGAAATAGATACTCGCTCACAACACCATATCACACTCTCCATTCCTAAACACAGAACATCCTTCTACTCTTCATCTTTCACGGTCTCTGCAGCTCATCTGTGGAACTCTCTACCACAACATGTCAGAGACTGTCGGACATTATCTAGTTTCAAAAATAAATTAAAATTGCACTTTTTCAATTAGATTCCTTTCAGTTACAAGCCCTTTTCTCTGCCATTGTTTTGTAAATATGTAGGCTATATACTTCTTTTTCCTTCTTTTCCCCTTTTTGTTCTCTTTATCAGCCGATGAATTTATTATCATAGCCTTTCCATCGTGAATTTTATTTAATTTTCGTATTTATTTTCTTTTTATTATTATTTTATTACATTCCATTTTGATATATTCTTCCTTACGTTGTTCCATATTAAACCATTTGTACTAAATGAGTTGCTTTCACTATATTCCAATGTATTTTACTTTCTTTTTTTATTATGGTATTATTTTCATGTTGTTTAGTGTCGATTTTATTATGCTATTATTATTATTATTATTATTATTATTATTATTATCTTTTGTAATATGTTAGTACTCTGTTCTTTAACTTTTTGTTAAATTTTAACTGCTTGTATACTTTGTGACCTGGTAGAGTGCAAGGGAAGGCCCTATGGCCTTAACTCTGCCAGTATAAATAAAGAATTATTATTATTATTATTATTATTATTATTATTATTATTATTATTATTATTCATACAAATGCATATTACACAAATATATATATATATATATATTTCATTGAAGTTAAAAGGAAAGTTTCAAGCGAGACTCAGGTGTCTTTATTAAGAAGTAGTGTTACTACTCACTCACCTGAACTTTCTATAACATGCATACAGTTTAAGCAATCGTATTTCGAGATCAATCGAAAGCAAAACGAACGTGTGTAAAGCGGAATCGTGGGTACAGTACTAGCGCTGAATGCATTTACATATGAAGAGAATTCAGATGGAGGCTTTTGTATCAAGAATGTATAGCAATAAGAAATAACAGATCGCTATCTTAAGAGCGCAACAACTTGAATGATTGTAGGCACATGACAAAATACTTGTTGCTCTCAGTACTGAACGCACGCAAGACTATACAGTTTCATTACCGACTCTTTAATATCACATACATGGGTGAGAGTTTGAAAATTGATAGGAAATATTTCTATGCTTTGACAGTGTAATTGCAATAATTAAGAGAATTCGCTTTATCTCTTGTGTGACAATCACTAGGTGCACTTTATGTGTTTTTCTAATACAGGGTGTTGCAAAACTCCATACACAAACTGCTAGGGATAGTAGAGGAGCTCAAAACAAAGATTTTTCGTTAAATAACCATAGGTCGGAAACCAATAGTTACGCCAGTCGTCACCTTTGAACGCAGAGAAGAGTTACGTCAGTCTTCACCTTCGAACGCATCGCTGAGTAGAAACAAGCATCTCTGCGCATTACAAACACGTCACAATTAGACTGCACACAACTTTTACGTGGCACATTCGGTGAACATTGGTTTGGCCGAGGTGGACCCATTGCATGGCCTGCTCGTTCTCCTGACCTTACCCCACTCAATTTTTTGTGTGGGGACATTTAAAGAGTTTAGTGTATGAAACGCCAATTGTGTCAGTGGAGGACCTCATACATCTGCCGATCACTTACATCATCATGGAGTATTTCAACGTATGAGAGACGTATTATTACGTCGTTGTACATCATGTAATGAAGCAGAAGGCCGCACGTTTGAACAATACCTGTAAACAAAAAAGTCACCAAAACCATTTTAAATGGTTACCACACTCTCAACGTCTGTCAGCAATGTCTGCGTTCGAAGATGACGACTGACATAACTATTGCTTTCCGACACATTGTTATATTATAATAAAAAAAATCTTTGTTTTTGGCTCCTCTACCATCCCTGGAAGTTTGAGTATGGAGTTCTGCAACACCCTGTATTATTATTTTGTAATTAGCAGGGAACGGATTTATATGGACTAAAAATATATGAAATATGTAAATATATATGTAGTTATTTTTACCAAAATATGGAATTAAATATGGATTTTTACCAAAATATGGAATTAAATATGGACTTAAAATTATAAAAAAATGACTATGTACGTTAAATATTGGTACATTTTAATCAAACTAAACAAAAAATATAATGGACGTACCTTATCTTCCAATGTAGTTTCAACAAAACACAATTTTTATTGTCTGTTACCATAACAATAGGTTACAAACATTTCTTTCAAGTGCTGAAAAGTGAATCTTCTTCTATTGTCTCTGAGGATAGATTTATACTGACTAAAAGAGCGTTCGACGTCACAAGAAGTAACTGGTACATAATTCAATTTCACAATGTCTGCTGGGGATAAGTCCAAGTTAATCTTCACTGTTGATTCACCGCTCATCACAGCAACAACCTTTTGTAGTTCTTCATATCCAGGGTTTTTTGAAAGTACAGTGTCCACCTTAGCTCTTACTGCATCTGCAACTTTACCTCTACCACGATTCAGTTGTTCCACAGTACTATTTATAATTTCAAAACTTTCAGATAGTGAAAGGTGCCTATTTTGGAGACTTTTGAGCGTTTTTATGATGCATGAAAATGTATGCTGAATGTGAGCTAAGTCATTCTTCACACTTATGTCACAGGTAACTGTTTTCGCAGTATCAATTGAGACTGCATCTTCAGAGTCCAATGCAAGGAGAACATTGTTAATAGAGTCTATATGTTCGGCATAATATTCAACTGCTTCTAGCCATGTACCCCATCTAGTTAAAATTGGCTTTGGTGGCAATGGAATTTCAAGGTACATTTCTTTCAACACGTTAACTCTACTGGGAGCTTTGAGAAATACTTTTTTCACTGATGAAATCAACAAATCTACTTTAGGGAAATTGTCTCTGACCACTTCTGCCACACGATGAAATGCATGCGCCACACAAGTAAAATGAGTCAATTTAGGATATACAACAGATAATGCTTGTCCAGCTTTGACCATATAAGGGGCAGCATCGCTAATAAAGAATAACACATTATCGTACATAATACCCTTTGGCCACAGGATACCCATAGCTTCGTTGAACAGTTTAACTATAGTTTTGTTATTGCACTTTTCTAGAACATCACAATGTAAAAGAATTCGTTCAGAATATTGTTCACTTAACAAACCGATAACTACATTACCAACAAGTCTACCTTCTTTGTCGGGAGTCTCATCAATGGAAACCCAAATTGAACTATCTTTAATTTCATCTCTTATCTTCTGTATTGTCTCATCGTAGATGGATGGAGCATACGTCTTCCTAAGTGTTGACTCATCCGGGATTGTATGTTGAGTATATTTTTCAAGGAATTCCCTGAAGACCTTATTCTTTAGTTTTGTAGAGAGGAATATCAGCAGAGATGAGAGAACGGCACAGGTCGATGTTAAACTCAGATCTTACATTCGATGTTGTTGGTTGTGTTAAAAACAATTGTCTCTGCTTGGAATTTAGTTGTTTGTTGGCCTGATGTTTACTAGTTGTAATGTGTTGTTGCACCAGGAACTTTTGTGTAGATGATACTGCACACTGACACAAATTACAAAATAATATTTTATTGTCAGTTGATAAACCATCTTCTTTAAATTCTGAAATGTAACTTGTTAGTTTTGATTTTAAATTGACTGAATGACGTACTTTTGGCATATTTACCGTCTTTATAGTATGATTTACAAAACTGAACCTATGTGTACTCTGACTGGCATTTAACTGTTGAGCTGCACAACTGAAGTCTGTTAAAAATTTTAAATTAAATTAATACAGTTTTGTAACTTACTTTCCCATTGTTGATAGGACTGCTAATTTTCAAATAACTCTGATGTTAAAGGGATTACTGAACATGTGTTTAAATCTCTATTGTTGAAATGTATTTTTAAAAGTTAATGGAATTTTGTTTTGTTTTATTGTTAAACCTAATATAATATGGACTGTTTTATATGAAATATGGAAAATATATGGAAATTAACGAAAATATGTACTAAACTCTAAAATATGGAAAAATATGGAAAATAAAAGTAGGATTTTTCAACCCTACACATTGTGAAACATAAAGATAATGCAAAATATAAATTATATTAGCTTTATAAGTAAATATGTATTTACATATAAATCCTTTCCCTGGTAATTAGAAATGATCACGAACAAAACAGGTCTATTTATTACATATAAACTGTAAAGTTGTGCAGTATTATACATATAAACTGTAAAGTTGTGCAGTATTAATGACATAAACCTACTTAAACACTAAAATGTGTAAATGAAGTGAAATATCTTACATTTCGAAATACAAAGAATATGTTTTGTGCAATATAGAGAGTGGAAGTAATATAACTGTAGAGATTCAAAGAGGCAATGGAATAAATTAAAATAAATAGAAAACTAATGTGGTATTATAATTTTTTTCTATTTATTGTTGTACTTTATTCAAGGAATAAATTATTTAAAATCTTCACATTTAAATTACTTCCATTCTGTACTTTTCTTTAATATGGTCCAAAGACTTAGAATAATCTTCTTCAAAACAGCGGTATAATATCTTGGAAAGTTCACTTACAACTAATAATTTCAGACATCATAAGTCATAATGATGTGTGGTATGAAAATTAAATCATTTATTTGTATGTACTTATACAATGATTTTATATTATGTGTTCATGTTATAATACTTCCATCATCCGTATAGACACATATCTATTGTTGCCAAGCAAACAGTGATTTATTTAAATATTATGTGAAGAATGCAATTATAGCTACTTTCTGCCGGTAATTGGTAAAGTAAAAACTGTCATATAATTATTTTTAAAACATAATGTGATTTACCTATATGTACGTATATTTCTGTCAATGTTTAGTGATAATTTTGTAATAAAAATTACCTGTCCTATCATCTAAATAACACTTCACAAGATTTGTTCTAAACTCCTTACGCAGCTAAAAGTATAAACAGATGGGAGAGGAGGATAGGAGAGACCAGCGAGCTTGAGGGTAGGTTCGAACGAACTGGATAGATCCACTTCTTCAAAGCAGAATCCGATTTTTGTCACGCTCGACAAACTTGAACCGAAAATAACGCTTGAAATGCACAACACTAGTGTAGATAATACAGTTGTATTTTCAAATATAAAATTGCAGTAAATATAGAATTAAAATGAATATCTGAAAAATTAATGTGGCCAGATACTATACAATAGAATAAGTTGAAGTTTTTGTGACGGAACGTGAAGTAACTCATATTAAAACAACATACTCTTCTCCATGGTGACCGCTTAGGTTTTTGTTTATACGAAGGTCCAAGGCTAATAACTTAGTACATTATCTATATTGATGGCTAAGAAGTGATACCTCGTAAATGTAACTTTGCAAGCGAATAAAATATGTTTTAAGAATTATTTTTTCTCAAAATAGACATTTATATTATGCTCCTGCTTTGCAAGATCTTCTACTCGAGAACAAAATATTAGTTATCTTTCCAATTTTATAAACATAATAATAATAATAATAATAATAATAATAATAATGTAGTTAATCCAAATAATAATGTGGTTAAACTAAACGACTATTGTTTGTAGATAGAAGGTATTACCAGCGAATAGGGATTATAAAGAATGGACACTGAGCGAATTTTCTTGTGTTTTGTTTCTCTGTGCGCCAGCGTTTAGTTCTACTTTCAAGCGCTAGAGGTTAGTGTAATCGAGCATAGGCTAAGATAATAATTGAATATAGAGTTGAGACATAGGATTCAAACATCGCCTACCTTACTGCATAATCCAGTAAAATTCAAATTCAAGTTAACAGCTTTACCTTATTTCTCAATGACGAACTATTTGTAATAATAATTTTTTATATTTCAGATATAATAAATTATATTATAAAATAATATAATACATTATAAAATTATGTATCAAATTCGTTTAATATTTGTATATAATATAATATAGGGATTATGGTTTTACTTCTCATAAGAGTTTTGTTTTTCCATTTTCAGTGCTATCAAATCATTACATATTTTAATTGTTGTTGGGGTCAACGTCTCAACTCTCATTATAAAGGAACTCTAGAGTCTAGACATTACAGTTAATGACGGATTTATTATTTTATGCATCAATTTATTTTATTTGAGTACATAATGTACCTAGATGTATTAATTATATGTTATACTTCCGCTGTGTCGACTGCTAGCTGGTGTGATGTCAGCGCCAACTCTAGGGAGAAAGCAGAATCTCACGCTCTAGCTGCCTTGAAGGTCATTGAAATCAGTCCGGCTACATCAAAGGTACCGACGCGAAGTGTCCATTCTTTATAATCCCTATTCGCTGGTATCACTTCTTAGCCATCTATACATATTTCCCATTCAAAGCATTCGTCTAACATAAAAGAATTATCAAGATTGCTCCAATCTTTCATACAATTCACAACGCGTGGACCAAGAAAAATGCTTCCATCCTTTGCAGAACGTACAATTGTGGCTATTTTCTAAATTTATTGTGCGGAATTCGTATTCAGAGCAGATGGACGGACATCTCTTTTCTTACAGAGCAAATGGAAGCTGTTAAATTCCGAGGGCGATCCAACTCGATTTTAGATTGGATATTTAACACACATAGGTGTGGATATTTCAATTTTCATTACATTGCTTCCTTCTGAGGCGTAATTCAAGTATCGACATTCATGTCACATTTCAGGAGGCCATGTATCAAATCCCATGGAGCCAGAGCGATGGTAGCGAATGGAATACCAACTACCGCAGAGATGCGGGATAAAATAGCTCAATATTGTTCATTCTCAGACTACCTATTTCTCTTGAATCTTCTAATAAAATCTTTACACTTTCAATACACGTAGCGAGCAGTTCTTTGCTTTCTTTATAATACAGTCACTTTGGTCATTATAACCGGCGTCGATAGAGTATTTGGTTTCAATATTTAGGAATGGAAGGAAAAGTTCATTTTTACTTAGGGTAGGTTTGGATCAACATGTCCATAGTCAATGTTTGTGTTCAGACTTATGTAGGTCTATACAAAAACTGCATAATTACGAGTTTTTCTAAAAAACTCATTTTCGTGAATAATTAAAATAGAATTTCCTGCAGTACTAAAATGCTCTCTTTAAATAAAAATAAGACAAGGAATTCATAAAATTTCTATTACTGAGTGAAACGTTTCTGCTGTTTGTGATTGTTATTGTGAGTACCTATGTTTGGGTTTTTGGGATTTTAAGTAACATTTTGATATTTCTTTTCATTTCTGTCTTTATACTCCCCGCAATTATATGCAACAAAGCGAAGCCTTCTCGTTAATTACCACAGTCTAGTAGGCTATATACAGTCACGAAGCTTGAGTTGTGAGGGTACTAGGAACAATAGACTGTGCCGGTACTATTTCGCTATGTCTGTGACGAGGCGATAGTAGCGTTCCTAGTGATCAGCAACTATTTATGGATGCATATTCCCTACATATTGAGCTTCGTCACTGTATATACTAGACTGCGTAATTATTTCATAATTGCTTCCATGAGGCCCAGTTTCGAGAGAACAAAGTAACTGATAATCGAAACTATTCACAAACGAATGTGACGCCAATAGGTTGTTTGAAGTATTAATGAATAATGTGTCATTAACAGAACTAAAAAAATACTAGAAAAGTGCTTTATGTGGAGTGTGGCATTGTTTGGGGGTCAGAAGCATGAACATTACGACGAAGTGAAGAGAAACGACTAGAAGCATTTGAAATGTGGATATAAAGAAGAATGGAGCGTGTGAAATGGACAAACAGAATAAGAAATGAATCTGTGCTAGGAAGAGTGGGTGAAGAAAGAATATTCCTAAAACTGATCAGGAAGCGAAAAAGAAATTTCCTGGGTCACTGGCTAATAAGAACTGGCTATTAATGGATGTGCTAAAAAGTATGGTGAACGGAAGAAAAGTTTGGGGCAGAGGAAGATATCAGATGACAGACAACATTAAATATTGGCAGTATGCGAAGACCCAGGGGAAGACGGAAAATAGTAAAAACTAGAGAATGCTGGGTTTGTAGTGAAAGACCTGCCCTCAGGCAGAAAACAATGAATGAATGAATTTATCATTACAAAGAATTAAATTCATTTGGAAATCAATACCATAGTCAAGTACCGGTACTTTAGAATTAGACCATGTTAAATTAACTCGCGTTAGAAATGTTAGAGATTTCCCTCTAGCAGAAGACCTTTGCTCTTCACGAGACACAATATGCTATCTTTATCTTTAAATTAACTATTTCTGTCTTTATAATCCTTGCATTTATAAATCACCCGCATTTGTGAACGAATAATTATTTTGGTTAAATTAAAATTAAGTTGAATATTTCGTTAATCTTTCACATTTAAGATTAACTTCTTTATGGATAGCATTATTTATAACACAAGTAACAAATATGACTACATTTTTATAGATTGTACGATTCAAGTAATTGTTATTTATATAAGAGTATAATCTTGGAGATTATGGCACTAGTGAATATTTAGTGCTCGAGAGATAAAAAAACTGCGTCCATTTTCACGTGTTGGACACAAAGTTTTATGCAGTCTTAGAATTATAAATTGGTTATAAATTAGAGTAGTTGTTTAGTCAACAGTCTGAAGACAGGTCTGAACCTCACAAGTGATACCAACAAGGCACCGCTTATGACGCAACTAAGCCAGGAGATAATGGAATAGGGTGGCCAGTTCCTTTCTCCCTCCATTGCATGCATACACTGCCGACTAGTTACGTATTACACTAGTCAGACTTCAGATGTATACAAACAATTATTATTCCTCTGACACGAATCGTTAAGTGAGATGTACTGCCTGATATTAGATGTAGGGTAAAGTTGCCTAATGCCGTGATATCCCTAATCCCGTGACACTTTTTTTAAACTGAATGTCAGTCATAGTTTTGCTATTCGATTTTTCTCGAAAGAGAGCATCTTTCAGTTACTTTTGAGACATCGGTGAACTTCACAGCAAGATACCCAATCCCGTGACAGTCAGTGAAAAAAACGTATCACGGTATTAGGGGTAACACGGAATTAGACAACTTTACCCTACATATCAGCCAGAATCTCAATCAGTAAAGTATGATTTGAATTTTTCGAACACACTTGTCAAATGTCATTTATTTATGTTTCCAAGACAACCTTCATTTGTGTATAAGCGGCGAGAATTAATATAAAAACAATGGATGATGCTCTGTTTAAGGTAGGAATATATAAATGTAAATTAAATTATGGTTTATTTAACGACGCTCGCAACTGCAGAGGTTATATCAACGTCGCCGGTGTGCGGGAATTTTGTCCCGTAGGAGTTCTTTTACATGCCAGTAAATCTACTGACATGAGCCTGTCGCATTTAAACACACTTAAATGTCATCGACCTGACCAGGATCGAACCCGCAATCTCAAGCATAGAAGGCCAGCGCTATACCAAGTGTGCTATCGAGGCCGACTATATAGCCCTTCATAGAATATCTTGTTATTCATCATCTTTTACAGTATCCATCTCGCGTCAATGGAATTCCTTGTCACAAAGTATTAGGGGCTGCAAGACAATAAACACCTTTAAAGACAGCTTAAAAGATAACCTTATTAGCATTTCACTCTAATCATACTGATTTAAACTATCACTGACTACATTGTTACTTCATTTTTTAGACATCATCCTGATAGTGCTGTATTTTCAAAATTGTCTCATAATAATCTCTTTCTATTATCTAATATTATTTGAAATATATATTAACATTCTATGTATTTTAGCTTAATTCTGCTACAAAGTTTATTTCAGTGTTTAATTAATAGTTCACAGTATTTTGTTGTTTCATTCGTAAATAACTCTTGTATACATGTAACTCTCACCTAAATCAAATTGTTGAATTCTTTGTAAGTTCATGCATAATGTATATACACTTTTTGCAGGTTGAGAAGGCCTTACGGCATTAACTCTGCCAGCTAAAATAAATCAATATTATTATTATTATTATTATTATTATTATTATTATTATTATTATGTATTTAACTTTGTACAAATTCATATGAAGTATCTGTGCGTATACTGTATCCTTATTTTTATAATGTTCAAACATATTAGACCTTGCTTCAGTCATTCATCCAAGCATACAATAAATCAATATTATTATTATTATTATTATTATTATTATTATTATTATTATTATTATTATTATTATTATGTATTTAACTTTGTACAAATTCATATGAAGTATCTGTGCGTATACTGTATCCTTATTTTTATAATGTTCAAACATATTAGACCTTGCTTCAGTCATTCATCCAAGCATACAAACTCTATTTATGAGAAAGAGTGGTAAGGTTATAAATAAGAAATATTCTTCACCGGCTTCATCTGTTGAGATTTGAAGGCTTTAGGAAATTAGAAACGATTTTACATAAAATAAGTAATTAATATTTCTGAAAATTACTTCAAGACATCAGGAAACACATCGCCTACCATAAGTTTATTTATTCCTCTTATGGAAGAAACAAAATGAAAGACAAATATTAGAACCGATTTAAAATAAATTGCAATTTGGTATTGATTTAAAAGTACAGTAAGTAATAAAATTTCATTACAAATTCAGCACTTAGTTTTTGATGTTCTCTTTATTTCAATTGAAAACTGAATCGAGCCCTCTGGGCGACATTTTACTACATCCTGCAATTTTTTCAGGTTTTTATTTTTGAACTATGCTGAAAATCTGCTTTTTGACTTCAAAAAGAGGTGATGTGATTTTAACTGTGTTTGTATTCATTACTGTAATTTGAATATCACTAATTGATTGCATTAATTTGTAATGACTATCAGCCAGCTGTTTTGCTCTATATGTACATAGAACTGAAAAATTAAAGCCGAAATTCATTACTCTATTCACACATATTAAAACAAATCTGTGTGTAATTTTGCAGTAAATATAATACAGCCTACGTTTATTTCCCACATGATCTAAGATTTTTTAAACCAAAATCACTATCCGTTGCTTACAAGTGAAATGTTATTCAAGATGTGAGTTTTAAGTTATATACATAAAAATACGCCGATATAATATTTCATTATTTTGGAATAATTTATTGTATCTTGACATTGGTAGGATTATCAGTGTTCAGCTCCAGGTGTTGTAAACTTCCACTAATTTCATTGGAGAAGCTTCTTGTTGACTGAAGGTGGCAGTTATTAATTCTGCCTAGACAATTGCAAATGTTGATATTTTGTAAATATGCTTCCCATGAAGCGTTTGTCACTCCCAAACCTCTAAGTGATGCCTTATTGTTATCACTTATGAGATTCTAACTAGTCTTTGGACTGTTGACTAAACAACATATAATTAAACTATTCTAGAATAAATCAACTCGAAGATACTATAAAGAAAATCCGGCCAATAATTTAGGGAAGATCGTTGTCCATATATAGAAGAACGGGATGTTCAAAAACTACTTCTTTGGTATCAAAGATGACGAGAACGTGTATTTGCATGAAATTCTCTAAATCTATTTTTTGCAGTAACACAATACAGGGCGAATAAAACCTAAGCGACCGGCATTCCTGTTGCCTCTCGACACCTGCAATGTATCTACCAACTAAACAACTAAACTAAATCCAATCCGTTCGCCTGTTGATCCGAAGCTGCGCTCAGGCGTGAGTTCGATTTCTGCTTGGGCTGATTACCTCATTGGTTTTTTTTTTTTTAGGTTTACCTAATCATAAGCGAATGATAGATCATCGACCTCACCTTGCCAAAAACCATCCCGCTATTACAAATTCTATCGACGTTAAATAACCTGGTAGTTGATGCACCGCCATTAAGAAAACGAATTAAAAAATTTAAATCCAATCTACCAATCTAATGATATCCAGCAACCTACGAAGCACCCATTAATCCAGCCAACAAGCAACCACCCATCCATCCAGTCAACAATAAACCACACATCCATCCAGGCAAAAATCTACAACACATCCATCCAGTCAACAATCAACCACACATCCATCCAGTCAACAATCAACCACACATCCATCCAGTCAACAATCAACCACACATCCATCCAGGCAACAATCAACCACACATCCATCCAGGCAACAATCAACCACACATCCATCCAGGCAACAATCAACCACACATCCATCCAGGCAACAAGCAACCATTCATCCATCCATCCAGGCAGCCAACAAGCAACCATCCATCCACCTAGCCAATAAGCAACCACCCATCTTCTAAGCAACAAATATTCATCATCCACCCATCCAAAAGCAACCAAACATCCATTCAGCTAGCAAAAAATCATCCATCCACCCACCCAACAAGCAACCACTCGTCTATCTAGCAGTTCACACCTGTGGAGTAACGATTAACGCGTCTGGCCGCATTCAATTCCCGGTCGGGGCAAATTACCTGGTTGAGGTTCTTTCCGGGGTTTCCCTCAACCCAATATGAGCAAATGCTGGGTAACTTTCAGTGCTGGACCCCGGACTCATTTCACCGGCATTATCACCTTCAGACGCTAAATAACCTGAGCTGCTGATAAAGCGTCGTAAAATAACTTACTAAAATAAAAAAAAATCTATCTACCTAACAAACAACCCATATCCATCCAGCAAAAAAGCAATTTTTTCATCCATCCAGCCTACAACAACCACTCATCTAACCAGGCAAGAAGCATCCACTCATACGTCCAGCCAACAATCAACCAAACATCCATCTAGCTGACAAGCAACTAACCATGCAGCGATCCAAGAAGCAACCAACCATTCAGCCAACAAACAAGCAACCGTCCATCCATCAAGCCAACAACAACCACTCATCCATCCAGCCAACAAGCAATCACCCACTCACTCACCCACCCGACCGACCAACCAACCAGCAACTATCCAGCCTTACAGCCATCCAACCATATAGGCAATCATCCAGCCGACTAGTAACCACCCAATTACTAACCAGCCGTCAAGCAAGCAACGACGCAAGCAACAACATTTTGAAGTCACAAACAAAGCATAAACACAAAGTTATTCACAACAAATGATCCATGTAATTACGCTATTAAAGTTGAGGAAATAAAATTGAAACAAGTTTCCTTTACAGTCACAGAAATTTCTAGTCCTCATACAAGAGTTCATTTTTCTTTTGAAACGAGCAATTTACATCTCAAGTGTCATGCATTTCCATAACCTCACAGTACAAGTCTGCGATGTTACACAATAGCTATCTACTTCCCTAATTTCCCTGATGTTCTGCAACCCCTCGTGCTGTTGTGTATTATGGGTTGCCAGCACGTAGGATTACGCAGTATAATGAGATCGTTTGTTTTACTCGTGTGTCCACTGAATATAATGGTATACAGGATCATAATGCTCTAGTGATCTTAAGGTCAACTCATTCTGGGCCCGCTGTTGAATAATGGCATGTGTAATACACATTAATTATGATTATGTCGATATTCCGGAGAGAGAAATAGGTTAAAGTAAGTAAATAAATAAATAAATACATAAATAGATAAATAAGTACATTAAATAAATACATAAATAATAAATAAGTACATAAATAAATGAATAAATAAATAAATAAAATATATAATTAAATAAATAATTAAATAGTTAAATAAATAATTAAATAAATAACAGAAAATTGCAGTCGAAACATGTTTGATATCATACTGTACATACCATATTATACCATAATGTAGAGGAAAGAAGGGGATATGGGTTAGTAGGGGGGTTATGGAATACCAGAAAATGATCACTATTTGGTTCCTCTATCTCGGGGATACTATCGTAACTTCTTCCTTATGTGTGAGTTAACGTCAGAACGTGGCAGTTTGTCTCTGGAAACAATGGTCTTATAACAAAATAAGAAAATCCCTTTTATGCATACAAGAAATTTTTGTAGGTAACTACTGTATACAATACAATGTCTGACTGTTCATAGGTTGCCTTGAAAGGCTTGAAATGTTCTTCAAATAATGTAGTTAAACTGTTCTCTTTTTTTTTTCGTGAATGTGATTAAGGGAGGCACGTATCTTAAGTCGTTACTACTTGAGACAGATGTAATGGATGTACGTCAGAAAACAGAAAGCTACGGAGTCCTCGACAGCAAATTCAAACCATCATGGAGTAACATTGAAAGAATCAAGTGACGAAGATTTTGGAAGTCTGCGTTCCATACCACAAGATAGCAATGCAGACTGCATATTTTATGGGAGTACATTTTTTTTTAAGATACCAATGGAGAAGTTTGGGTAATATGTATTCATTGCGAGTTGTGGACTCATGAAGAGTATGCAGAATGTGAATCATATCCATATATTTGTGAGTTTTGTGAATAATGTTATTTTTAATGGCTTTCTCATGGGTATTCCATATACCCCTCCCTGTTCCATAAATCTGTCCTTTTTTCTACCTATAATTTTTTTTTAAATTTTGTTTACTGTACGCATATATATTTTCCATCTTTATGGTGTACTCAAGTCTAATAAATGTACTATACATTACCACAAAAACTCTTTTAATACGCATATTTTAGACGATAGGCTTAAAAAACAAAATCGTATTCCATATTCCTCTCCTTTCCTCTCCTATTCTATGGAATTCTACATAATATTTTTTTCTGACGGGTCCATGCACACAGTAGCAGAAATAGTAGTGATAAAAAGAATAATAATAATAATAATAATAATAATAATAATAATAATAATAATAACAATAATGAATAATGATAATTAACACTTACTGGCTTTTAAGGAACCCGGAGGATCATTGCCGCCCTCACATAAGCCCGCCAAGAGCAAGATTAATCCAGTCTCTATCATCATACCCCACCTCCCTCAAATCCATTTTAATATTATCTTCCCATCTACGTCTCGGCCTTCCCAAAGGTCTTTTTCCCTCTGGCCTCCCAACTAACACTCTATATGCATTTCTGGATTCGCCCATACGTGCTACATGCCCTGCTCATCTCAAACATCTAGATTTAATGTTTCTAATTATGCTAGGTGACGAATACAATGCTTGCAGTTCTGTGTTGTGTAACTTTCTCCATTCTCCTGTAACTTCATCCCTCTTAGCCCTAAATGTTTTCCTAAGCACCTTATTCTCAAACACCCTTAACCTACCTGTATGTTTCTCTCTCAAAGTGAGAGTCCAAGTTTCACAACCATAAAAAACAACTGGTAATATAACTGTTTTAAAAATTGTAACTTTCAGATTTTTTGACAGCAGACTGGATGATAAAAGTTTCTCAACCGAATAATAACAGGCATTTCCCATTCGTTAACACCAATAATAAGAGTAATAATAATGACAGTAATAACAATAATTATAACAATAACAATAATAATAAATTTTTACGTGCAACGTTTCGTATATTTTGTTCAGTTTCTTTTATTTTATTGCATCAGTAACCAGTGCCAAAGATACTGCTTATCTAATGTTTGTTAGTGAAGAATGTACTCATTCTCATACTTTCTTGGAATATCGATATAAATGAATCGTTCATATATTCTTACAATATTGCGCAATAGTTCTCCTTGCAAAGCTTTATATGGATTTCACGTCTCGCCCATCGGTCGGCGTGGAGAACAAAAGAGAATAAAAGTAAGTCCACCTGCAGTATATTCCAGAAAAATTACTACCGTTCCCTAATCTTGAAATGCACGTAAGTGAGCAAGTTTTCAAACTGCCTGAAAACTCCATTTGAAAGAATGGGATTGTAAGTCTACGGCAGCGCCAATGAGGTTTCCCTACCGCATATTTCTCACCTTCAAAGTTGCAAAGTACTTGGATCTGAACTTTTTACAGATACCTAGAAACGTTTCTCTAACAAAGAAAGATGAATGTCTTGCTACATTCAGCAATAACACTTCTAAAACTGTAATAACTGTGCTATTACATTACACACTATATTTTATTTTTATATTTCATCCTTTTACTTTATATTGTTACAAAAAAGCATCCCTAGACATTAGTTTTTAGTATGATCTGTCTGTCTGGGTTTATATTCGTGTACAATATTTTCTCTTAAAGAGGCACTGAACAAAAAACAAAATATTTTCTTTTTCATATCTTGTAGACGACAGGGAGCCTGATGATAGCACTGCAACCCGCAGATCAAAATATCAAATGGTTCTCAATATACTAGCGAAGGAATTTTGTCCACCATTGCTACTGACGTCACACTGCAGCACCCGTGGCTTGCGTTGTGTACGCTCACTGCTGCTTAACGCTTTATGAAAAAAAAAAAAAAAAAAAAAAAACGATATTTTTCGTGATTTTGATATGAGTTATAGTGACTGCAACGTAATTAACTAAAGCAAGAATGGACTTACTGCGGTGCGGCGCAGCAGTGTGACGTCACACTCATCTCCAGAATCCACATTTAGAGCTATGGTTCTCGGAAACCATCAGCCATAGAAAGGTCTAGTTTGCGCCATTGTGTGTATAACTAAATGCATGTTGTTTAGAACACTTGTATTCAATCTCCTTTGCTATTTTACCCCTGAAATACATCCTTTTACCTTCATACCCCAAAACTGCACAGCAATTATAAAATAAATACTTTGGTCGGCTGGAAAATGCACATAAGTAAAAAAAGTAGATTTTTTTAAAGTACCTTAGTATAGTATTTTTTCTAATTTTTGAAATAATAAAATTTCTTGTATTTTAATTTGAAAAGGACCTTACTTTAACCGACATACATGAATTTCATTATTATACTTATATTCAGTTAAGAGCAAATTAAAAAGAAAATCTCTCCTGAAAAATTATTCTTTTCGACTTTTGTGCCTTTTTCCGCCGACCAAAGAATAGCAAAAAATATAACTGATATTCTATGCAAAACAAATTATTATTATTATTATTATTATTATTATTATTATTATTATTATTATTATTATTTCAGTACGTAGCATTGTGATTTTTCCTCCTTTGGTAATAACTGGTATTAATTGGCAGCACTGAAGAGGCGTCCAAATTAGACTTTTAGGAACTACTGTTATGTGATCCTCACTATATCTCAGTGGCGGTGCGTCAATAAGAGCACAAGAGCACGTGAACACCTTGTTTCCATTAATGCACGACTAGTTTTATTATTTGATACCGTATTGACGTAGTGGGGATGTATAATATCAGAATCGAGTATTTTAAACTTCCCGCATCTTACATAAACTTCTTATGGAAACTTGGCAACATCCGTTCACGTACAAGCCGTGCTCTTTTCGAGATGGTTACAGGAATTTCACGCATACGCGGGAGAAAATTGTCTTTAGCTGGCCGCTTATGACTCGTCAAGAGCACAAAGCGTTAAGTGAACATGACAAGTATCTATCCTACAGATGTCAAGTGCATCGATGCCTATCGTTCACGTGCTATATCTCGAGGAGGAAATTTAATAGCCTGTACATGTCAGCATCTGACTGTAGGAACGTTTACTTTACGTGGATGTGTGTACAGTGCTGCTACGAGAGTGTCGGCATAATAGCATAGTTTGGCTTTCAAACACTTGCTGGCTGACTGTGGTGGTGGTATGAATTTAAGTATCTGTATGGTAGTGTATAATATTTAAGAATAATGTTTACTACGAATGGGATTACAGTACTGGTATAGGCTATAGCGTATCAGTGTGTTGTGAATCAAAATATATTACTGAACACACGCGTTTGTAAATAACAGGACTGGTATGTATTCATTTTTAACAAACGTAAACAATGAACTCTGTTTAAGTAATTTTGAACAGTAAAGAACTGGGTAAACTGGCTCACCAGGAAAAATAGGAAATAAAAAGACTGGGTTTCATTATTATTATTACTATTATATGTTGTTTTGAATTTATATACGTTTTTTTTTTTCGATAGCGAAACATTGGAATCATGACATTTCAATTTAGACTAAACGTACAATTTCAAATTCTCTTCGATTTTGGAACTACAGAATTGTGAACACACATAATATTTTATCACGAGCCGCCACTGCTATATCTCCTCTCCAATCCTTTAATTCCTCAGGAAACACATGACTTCAACAAGACATCGCCAAACAATATTTTATTTCTGCCTTCTATTATGTAGTCTACTTGTCTTTACCATTATCTTTATTCAGTTCTTGCATTGGCAGTTAATTAAATTACAAAATTAGCTAATGCTATCTTGTATCTGCATGGAGAAACAATGAAAAATGCGGAAATTCACCTCCTGACGATAATACTTAAATTCTATAGAAAAAATATTCAAAACAACTCATGAAAAGCTTGCATAGTCTCAATATTTTAAGAAATTTGCAGTTCCCAATTGAAAGGAGATTGTTTCATTTGTAATTTATTCTCTTACATTACTTCCACTGCCGTCTTTCCACAGCTATGAAATGTAAAGCACAACCAAGCGCGAGGGAACAAATATTGAACTACCCCGGGAAACATCTCTCGAATTCTAACCATTTGTTTTATTGCATCTCGAAACGCATTGACGTCACGGAGAACTCTGTCAATATAGCCGCCAATATTTTAAACTGCAAGAGAGAAGAGAAGTCCTAGACACAAAAGACGGAGAGAGAGACCCGCTGCGTGTTTTAAATGGAGGCTGCAGCAAAGACCCGGTCTTCTTATTGCTGCGTGCTGCAAATATTTTATGGCACACCACTGGGATGACACCAGCAGTTCCGAACATATTACGTACCAGTATAAAATACAATAAAATTTATGTTATTTTTCTTCGACGTAGAAACAAGTGTATTTTACGGGCACTGCGGAACCTGAAGTGCTCCCTTCCATTCTACCCTCGTGACCCATCCGTCTATACGCTGTACTTGCTTTGAATCTGTCATTCCAACAACATTCATTGTGTGCTCGTGTAAACATTGCCCGCATGTTGGACGTTTAGAGCCACTATATAGGTGCGACAGTACATGTAACCTTCGTTTCAATTAACCATTTAGTAGTGACCAGTATACAGGTGCGACAATAATTGAAGACTAGACATAAAATAGGCTGTAAGTGCCAATATCGTTGACAATTAGCTTTTCCCAAAAGAGTATTATGTCCCTGGCTCAATCCACTAAGAAAAATGTTAAATACCATTGTCAATTCTAATAGTTATAGTATTAAATTTAAAAAGTTACGTATGGATTTTATGAAAATTGAAAAATTGTAATTTAAATTTATATATTCTTATTGCGTAGTAGACATAAGACAAATTGTATTAGGTATATACTTATTAATTTCAATTCAAGAATCCGCCTCTGAGCACGAGTTCTCGTCTTTCAGGGGTGAGCTAAAGTTTTTCTGTTTATTATATTTTATGTAACAATTATTAGCAAAATAAATAAATGAACGAACGGACAAACAGACAGGTAAACAGACAGACAAACATACAAACAGACAGACTAGCAGACGGACAGACAGACAGACAGACAGACAGACAGAAAAACAGACCAATAAACAAACGAATAAATGAATAAATGAATAAATAAATAAATAAATAAATAAATAAACTTTATTTAGGCCGTAGCTTCTCCCATAGATGTGCAGAATCTATCGTATTACATTAACAGTCGTCGCACAAGATAGCTCTGTTTTTTTTAAGTGTGTCTCTTTGGCATTTGAAGCCTTTTTATATCTAGTCTTCAATTTTATACTTAACTTCAATTGATCATTTCTATTTTAAAGACAGTAAGCAGTTTACATTAAAAATGGTGACTAGTATACCGGTGTGACAGTAACCGTAATCTTAATTTCAATTAAGTATCTGTACATTAAAATAGTGACCTGTATACCAGTACGACAGCAACTACAAACTTAATTTCAATTAATTATTTCTACATTAAAAATAGTGACCAGTATGCCGATGCAAAGTAACTGTAACCTTAATTTCAATTAAGTATCTGTACATTAAAATAGTGACCTGTATACCAGTACGACAGCAACTACAAACTTAATTTCAATTAATTATTTCTGCATTAAAAATAGTGACCAGTATGCCGATGCAAAGTAACCGTAATCTTAATTTCAATTAAGTATCTGTACATTAAAATAGTGACCTGTATACCAGTACGACAGCAACTACAAACTTAATTTCAATTAACTATTTCTACATTAAAAATAGTGACCAGTATGCCGATGCAAAGTAACTGTAACCTTAATTTCAATTAACCATTTCAACATTGGAAACAGTAACCAGTATCCTGGTACGACAGTAACTATAACCTGAATTCCAATTAAGTATTTGTACATTAAAATGGTGACCAGTATACCAGAGCTATAGTAACTGTAGCCTTAATTCCAATTAACCATTTGTACATTAAAAGTAGTGACCAGTATACCGGTGCGACAGCAACTATAAACTTAATTTCAATTAGGGCAGCCGTGGCGAAAAGGCCATGGTGCGCCGAGCCACTGTGTAAGCTGCAACGTGCATAGCACCTATGGAGGGAGGCGGACAACCGAAGGGGAAGTTAATGTTTAGGACGTGTAACGAAGAAAGAAATGAACAAGAAAACATAGGACACATTATCACAACCTAAAATTAACTGTCTTCAGAATGTCTCTGCGACAAAGTTTCAAAATCAGGAATTATGTCACTTACTGCCAATCGCAGTTGATCACGAAGGTATTTGTCTGTCAGTCGTGATCTAAATTTGATTTTTACTATTTTCATTGTTGAAAATAATTTTTCACAAACGTAAGTTACAGCGAACATGGCTTCAACAGAGCAAGCGAAAGAACGAAGCTTCAAATATTTTTTTTTTTTCCAAAGATTTGAAAAGTTCAATATCTGTCAAGTCCTTACATCTAGCTTTCATTTAACGTCACATTGTAAATCTGTGAGTTTAAATTGAAAATCTAACCGCATTATTCGTACATCTGCTGTAAAAGAAAGGACGTATAGAGATGATAATGATAATAATAATAATAATAATAATAATAATAATAATAATAATAATAATAATAACACAACCTTTTAATGTTTCATCAGTAACATGTAGTAACTTATAATGCCGTTTTATGTTATACAACCGTTTTCCTAGTAATATTTGTGAACAAATCATACATTTAATATTTTCATCATATTGTAAGCAAAAGAATGCATCCTCCCATCCTACTTGAAACTTTCGTTTTTATAGAGGTACATGGTTTCGAGAGAGATATTGCGACGATACGCCACTCGCAGGTCACAGACAAATACAAATAGAACGGAGTTTGACTCCAGTGAGTAAGAGGGTGGGGGTTGTGTAGGAAGCGAGAGAAAAGCACTGCGAGCCACAATGTGCTCGTGAATCGCATTTTCGCCGCGGCTGAATTAGGGTAACCATTTCTACATTGAAAATAGTGACCAGTATGCCGATGCGAAGTAACTGTAACCTTAATTTCAATTAACCACTTCAACATTGGAAATAGTGGCTACTATACCGGGGCGATAGTAATTATAACCATAATTTCAATTAATCATTTCTGCATTGGAAATAGTAACCAGTATACAGGTGCAAATGTAATTTTCAATATGCGCCAAAAATGTTAACTTAACAAAATTCCATAAATAATTAAGTATTTTTTATTTAATTACCTTATCATCAAAGAAACCGAAACAGTATTCTGAAAACTTAGGCAAGTTCTTTTCATGACTGTCTATTTTAGCTGTACACTGCACCGTTGTCATCTAACCAGTTGCTGGGCTCTTCTTGCACACCATCAACTTCTTCTCCTTTTCAATAATGCTCGTTTTCAAGATGTCATACCATTTAAACACGTTATCCTCTCTTCATTCTTTTCCATAAATAATCTCCAGAAGTTTGTTGACATTCTTCTGTTTAGCTGGTGTTATGATATTAACTTCAATTTTGCACTGCTCTAAATTCCTTATCTTCATTTGTAGACTTGTTCATGTCTCTGTTTTTCGAATTCAAAACAAACGTTTTGCAAGCTCCTTATATTTAAAGATATTATTTTTTTTGTTCCTCATCACCAAAGCTCGGAACTTGGGGACTTGTGTGTCGTGTGCATGAGTAAGGTTACAGGTACAACGTACACAAAGCTCACCCTGCAAGTGCTCAGGGACAGTCGTGTGTACTAAGTGGTGGCCACATCGAATGACATGAAGACGGACGAGGAAACTGTCGTGTCGAAGCCAATGACATTCAGATAATTAATTAGAGGTAAACGGTTTGTTTGAAAATAAGAAAATACGTATTATTCGAATGGGTATTGTATACGTTTGAAAATATATTTTTTAAAATTTAGGTACAGAATTTCGTGGAGGAATTCTGAGGAGATACATTATTTTCTTCGAATGGAGAGTTTATATTTTGTAACTTGTGCCAAACACAAACTAGAGATTATAAACGGGCATTCATTGAAATACATTGCAGTCCCTTAAATCGGTGGAAAATATGTCCATAGACATGGATCAAGTCGTAGTGGAACCTTCCCTAGTAGTGACATAGAAATTGAAAACTATTTTCGAAACAAATTTAGGATACTTATCTTTCTCAGATACGAGATCAGCTAGCAACTACTGAAAATCGAACAGGAAACAGTGACAGTGAAAACATTCAATACTTTATTTCGGCCTAAGACTTTATAATACAATTACAAACCATTTTCCAAATTTGAAATTTTTTAAAATTGAAGCTTTTAAAAAATAAATTTGTAAAATTATCTACGATATAATATAATATCAACAAATGTATTTTTTTTACCTCTTATTTCTGTCTACTATATTCTTCTTTTTATTGAATATCACTGGCTTCTGTCGGATTGTCAATTTATATTAAATGTGTATTTTTCTCTCTTTTTCTCTTTCTTCTTTATTCTTCCTCTTGTGTTGTATTTATTGGTTTGAATTAAGTTACTTACTGTATTTAGTAAACTGTCCTTGTAAATTTTATGTTATATTATTGACTAAGACCACACCGTACACGAGCCTGGCTCTTACGGTAGTGGCTAGAAACATTTTTGTTTTATAAATGTAATTTGTATTAAGTAGGTAGCTAGTTAAAATAAATAAAATTAAAAAATTAATTTTGCTCCTGTCACTTCATGTGACGTGGAAATAAGTTTCTTTCGTTTCAAATCATGTTTAACTAACAGACGAAGAAGGTATGGGTTCGAAAAATATTCGAATGTATGTAGTCATACACTGTAATAAACTATACAGAGCAGAACTGTAAATTTGATATATTTTGCATGTTTATTTATATATATGCTATAAAATTACGTGTTTCAACCTACAATAATATTATCATTATGTTGTTCCAGCCAGGAACCACTTTTATAGCAGACCTTACAGTACCTCTGTGCTGGAAGCGGGAGTTTGTTGACATTGAAGTCCGGTCGCTTAGCCACGTTCAAAGACACAAGTCCCCAAGTTCCGAGCTTTGCTCATCACTATACTGTCATGTTTTATGTTGACTCTTTTGGCCAGAAATGCCTTCACAACTTTTATAGCAATCCTATTTTGAAAACCTCGTTAAGACGCGCTCACTTATTACGCTCTCTCGTGTAATAGGCTTTTTTTTTCTGTCCGGCCCTGCACATTTCATATATAACACTTTTATAAAATACCCCGTTTTTTGCGCTCAAGTCCCGCATAATACGCTATTTTTGTGTAATATTTTCGATGTAATTTTCAGCAATGTACTGTAACAGCAATGAAACATTTTGGCCATTGAACTCACTAATGCCATTAACTTGAAAAAGTGCTGGTATTCGACCCTTACCTGCGCACTTAAACCTTCATAATGTACAATATCCCAACCTCTTGTTACGCTGTCTTTTTCGACTCTTTCCCTGCGCGCTTAAAGCTTACATACAGTTACAATACCCCACCCACTCTCTCAAACAATATTCCTCACTCGGTCGTAATAAAATTCTGAAAATTAGTAGTGTATTGAAGTATCTGTGAGTGTGATTACAATGAGTGTTAAACGAAAAGAGCTTTCTATGTCGGAAAAATTGGAAATCTTACGAAAGTATGATGAAAACAGTTGACCTACTCTTAATCAGAAAAAAACTCTCTGATTCATTAGGAATCCCATCATCGACATTAAGGACGATAATAAAAAATCACGACTCAATCACTGCAGCTGCGACGTCGGGAAGATGTAAGCATAGGAAACTGAAGTGTGGTAAACAGGAATTGGAGAATACGCACACGGCAAACAACTATAAATTACTTTTTTCGAAAGAATTAAGTACAGCGCATATTGTGAATGTCTTTGATGTACAGTACAATAATTACATAATGGAGTAATACCACAGTCTAATATATACAGTTACGAAGCTCAATACGTAGGAATATGCATCCATAGATAGTTGCTAACCACTAGGATCGCTACTATCGCCTCATCACTTACAATGTGAAACAGTACCGGCACAGTCTATTGCTCCTAGTAGACTCATCAACTCAAGCTTCGTGACTGTATATACTAGACTGTGGTAATACTGTATTACCTTTCATTTCAATAAAGAAAAATGCTAATAGATACTCGGTCTTACTAATAAAAACTCTGTATGCAGACGTTTAACTCTCTTATACTTATACAATAAGTAGCTCGTTTGTAAGTAGTGTGTGAATTCCTTACTAATAATCACTACATAGGCTACGTCGTGTATAACAGTACAACTGTTACACAGCTACGTCATAGTATCGTCATTACTTCGTTACGAAAGGCAATAGAATATCCCTATTGCATCCGGTAGAGCGCTCTAGTGTGGAGTGTCAAGTATCGGTAGTACAACTGGCTCTGATCGATTACCACGCTATATTTTGGTCAAAGAGTACAAGCTACAGCAATATTATTCTAATTATTCTGTGCTCTTTGGTTTGTTCTTCTGTGGTTATAAGGCAACCATCATCATGAAATGACAGTCGATACGAACAGCTGTTAGAGGGGCGGCCATTTTTTCTCTATATACAACGCTTAAACGAGGAGTTCTGTTTATATAACTACTGCAAAGCAATTCCCATTGTATAGTTACAGACTGTTTATACTTCCATCGCTTATGCATGGTTTATTAGTAACGTTTTCTGTCTCAACTCTGCAGAAGTCTCGTGTTAAAAATATACACGGTTTATTAGTAAGACCGACTGTATATAAGTCAAAATTAGTATACCCGCCTAATACGCGGTTTAAACGCAGTCCCTTGAACAGCATCCTATCGGGGTTTTACTGCAGTAGTTTCGTATTATACAGTCTCTGTATTATACAGTACAGTTTTTCCTTTGTACTGTAATATCACCTACTGATTTATAAATTTAATTTACAAGAAGTCGTTTTTCATCTATTTCTCAAAACGGCAGACAACCCTATCAATCAGGAGGAGACTGTGTCTTCTGTTGTCTGACACTGCTCAAACAAGGTCTTTTTATATATTTGTTTACCTAAAGACAAAGATAAATCCAAATTTTTAAATGTTGTGAATTCTCCGTGTACTTCTATTGTAATAAAGCAACTCAATCTCACGCATATTTCTAGCATCACATGTTATAAGTAATATATTCTGTATTTCTGGCGTTAGTTAAAATACCACGGTACAGAAGCAAGTTGAAGGAATCAATACAGCCTCCCAGTTAGTATCTGGTAAACAGAAGGCTTCGGCACCGAAATCTCAAGCGTCGCAGAATTTTCGAGCCAAGGAATATAGAAGACGCGGTGTGTTTTACTTTCATCTTTACAAGAATTGCATTACGTGTGAGAGTGTGTGATCTCGGTGCTTAAATGTGTAATTTGCTTCACGAAAACAGCGCACAAGCTCGAAGCGTCGAGACGGTTAATTAAATCCCTCAATTTACTGCGCACAAGGAATTTTACCCGCAGTCACTACAGGTGAAAGAATTTCTTATGTCGTAAGAAAGCGGCAGCTGAATTTAAGGAAGAACCGTAATAACTGGCAACGCGTTATTAAATTCCCAGAAATATGTTACGTGCTGCCTAAACCGTCGTAAGATACATTCAGTAATGCGAGTAGGTTCTTCATAACCTACGACTGTTTTTCCTTACTTTTGCCTGTACTGAATTTTTATCATGTACATTAAAGAGAACTAGAAATAAATTTCTACAGTATTTAGTGAAATTCCAAATGAAAATTAAACAATAAATTCCATCTCTTCTTCGTCCAACAGTGCATATATATACTGTGGAATCCCGGCCACTAACTCAATTGAGTGCGCTCCTTGTATAATGGTAGTTGACTTAATATAAAAGTCAACATATATGTCGAACATGGAGTAAAGCCACAAAGGAACAAAAAAACTAGAGGAGGGGGATTGGATCCAATGCTGAGGATTGAACTTCGGCGTAGCTGAGTGGTTAGAGCGCTTGGTACGTAGAACCAAGGACCCGGGTTCGAATTTTTCTCCTCTAAAAACTTGGACTCTCACTTTGAGAGAGGAACAGAGATTATGGATCTTTGAGAATATGGTGTTAGGAAAATATTTGGGGCTAAGAGGAATGAAGTTACAGTAGAATGGAGAAAGTTACACAACGCAGAACTGCACGCATTGTATTCTTCACCCGACATAATTAGGAACATTAAATCCAGACGTTTGAGATGGGCAGGAATTGTAGCACGTATGGGTGAATCCAGAAATACATATAGAGTATTAGTTGGGAGGTCTGAGGGAAAAAGACCTTTGGGGAGGCCGAGACATAGATGGGAGGATAATATTGAAATGGATTTGAGGGAGGTGGGATATGATGATAGAGGCTGGATTAATTTGCACAGGATAGGGACCGATGGCGGGCTTATGTGAGGGCGGCAATGAACCTGCGGGTTCCTTAAAAGCCAGTAAGTAAGTAAGTAAGTAATAGCCATTGTTACAGTAACAGACAAATTCTATAGGACTAAAAATTAATCTTTGCGTGTCTTGTGCTTGCGCAATGAATAGCTCGTTTATAAGTCGTATGTAAATTCCTTACTAAAGATCACTACATACGTCGTGTATAACAGTACAACTATTACATATCTACTGTACGTCATAGTTGCGTCATTACTTCATTACGAAAGGTAACAGAATAATTGAGATTCTCTATTGCATCCGATAGTGAGCGCTAGTGTGCCGCGCTAAGTATCGATAGTACAACTGGGCCTGATCGATTACCTCGCTATATTTTGATCAAAGAGTACAGATACAGCAATATTATTCTAATTATTCTGTGCTCTTTGGTTTGTTCTTCTCTGGTTACACAAGGCAACCATCATCATAAAACGACAATCGATACGAATAGCTGTTAGAGGGGCGGCCATTTTTTCTCTATATTCAACGCTTAAACAAGGGTTTTCGTGTATATAAATACTGCAAAGCAATTCTCATATACCTAGTATACTTACAGCCTGTTTATACATCCATCGCTTATGCATGGTTTATTAATAACGTTTTCTGTCCCACCTGTGCGTAAGTCTGGTACAAAAACTATACACGGTTTATTAGTAAGATCGTTAGAGTGAAGTGTTCCTGTGGATGGCAACGTCGTCTTTCAGAGGTGTGGCAACGGGTACGTGATACTGGAGGAGATTACTTTTAAGAACTGAGAATATGTCGATTGTGAATAAATAAGTACTTGTTCTTAAAGTGTTGCGGGTAATTTTCCCATATAAAATGAATAGAATCTCATTATAATTCACGAAAAGCTCTCAATATGTTGTGTAGATAAATAGTTAATACTTCCAATAGGGCTTATTTTCTAATTCCGCCATTCTCAAATTAATTTATTATCGTCCTTGCTTCTTATCGATTTAGACGAACCTCAGTTCTTAGTCGAATCGTTAAACAACACTAAATAATTAAGCAAGTCAAGTCTATTCTGAGAAGAACTCATTGCATACTTTCCTACAAAATCTTGAACATAAACATCATAAATGAGTAAACATTCGCAATTAGTGGTCATTGATTTCCTTTATTATTTTCAATAAAATACAAAAGGAACTGTATCTACTCCGAATCCTCATCGTGTTACTATCACACGCGTGAAATTTACAGTAGATGTCAAGTTCTGCATACACACATCAAAAACATCTTAACAGAGACAAGACACAAATAAGTACAATTTAACAGATGTATGCAAACTACGTATTATGCAATAATTGCAACGACTTCTACATTGGGCACTCTGGAAGATCATTTCAATCACATTACAAGGAATATATCACAGCCATAACCAAACTACACAACAATTCAATCTACTCAGAAAACATCACAAATTCCAATCACAACTACAGCAACATAGACACTGATATGAAAAATACTATACAACCAGCCAAAAAACCAGAAACTTGACACTCTAGAACAATATGAAATTTACAAACATACAAAAACACACTCCCAGCACATCCTGAACACTGAAATAAATTTCAAAACACACATGCTTTTCGACACAATCATGAACACACCTCACCACAACAGGAAATCAGAAGATAGCGAGAGACCTTCACTAAGCTTCGGACAATGAAAAATATCACTTCGAAACTACTCAGCCAGGTAATTTTCTAATATTAACACAGTAAAGAAGTTAGAAAATTAATCAGTGATTATGTAAATTTTAAAAGTGCGTATCCAACATGAAGAAATTAGCGTAATATTGGCGCACATTTTTCACAAAATCTTCCATCCCTATACTTCGTCTTACATAATTACACATATAAACTCTATGTATAGTATTTTGGTGCATTACCTCAGCAATACAAAATTACTTTTCTCTATAGAACTACATTGAAATAGCTAGCTATTATTTATTATAATTAGGATAAAGATCTGTGAGAATTTCATAGCTTTTAACTGATAGAAAATTCAAGAAATTATTTTATTTGTATTTTCTTGCCCAATTCAGTATTCTTAAATCTCCCATTGTCGTAATAAATTATAGAAGTTTTACGCAGTGTAAACAGATCTACCGATTTTACGAAGAATATTTGGACCCTCCAAGGATAGAGATGGCAACTGGAGAATAAAAACTAACAAAGAACTAAATGATTTAATACACAATCAAAATATAATAAATTTCATCAGGGCTATGAGGTTAAGTTGGTTTGGCCATGTTAAAAGAATGGGAGACCAGAGGCTAGTGAAAGATATACATAAGTGGAAACCCCTGGGAACTAGAGCAGCGGATAGACCGAAAAGCCGCTGGGAAGATGATATTGTGAATGATTTGGGGAAGCTAAGAATCAAGGATTAAATGATGGCCGTACAGAATAGAAGTTCCTGGAAAAAAATTGTTGAGAAGGCCAAAACATTCAATTTTGAAGTTGTAGTGCCTTGAGAAGAAGAAGAAAAAGAAGAAGAAGAAGAAGAAACAGATTTACCAATGAAATGATATCGGCAATATTAAAAAAAAAAGACATCGATTCAAAATTTATTCGCAAACACTGTTCAGTGTTTTATCATTTTGCTTCGTTTTTCTATATCAACAAGCCACTTCCAAGCTATTCAGTTTTCAATATTCTCATATTGAAAACTGAATAGCTTATATCTATATTATATTAAAAATTTAATAACATCAAAAGAGTTTTTGTAAAACATATTAATAGAAGACCAAAGCAAGCGATGTTAAGCGTGGCAGTCGCTTCAGAACTCAGTTTTACATCATAACCGCAACTTTGAACTCAAGAGATTACTGCATACATGTCCACTTCTTTTAATACAAATATAATTTTTGTTAAAAATATGAAATAGTAAGTCATATATTTTACATTAATTTATAAAAGTCCCTTTTATGTGTAAAGTAAAGTATGTAACTGATTCAGTCATTTGAAAGATAAAATAAATTAAAAAATATTCTTTTGAAATAAAAGGATATGCTAGGGAAAAATTCGATGAGTTCAGTTGACGATCATTTCATTTCATTCAGACTGTCAAAAATGTACAAGAATATTTATTTTAATATATTATTTAACGAAGCATGGGCAAAAAGTGGCAGCCCCACCAAGGCACTAGATAGCGGAGGACTAATAATTTATACTTCTTAAATAATTCGATTAACCGAGACAAAAGTATAAAACCGGACAGAAAGATCTGGAGTGAAGTGAAGAGCTTGGCTAGGAACCGTACGAAGTGAAGGACTTCCGTCATAGCCCAATGTTCCAGAGGGAACGATAGGAATTGAATGAATGACATGTATTACTTAACGATGATATATCAAATACTAGGTTATTTAACGCCAGTGGTACTGGTGATAGGGAGATAGTATTTGGCAAGATAAATATGAAGATTGCAGTGACATCACCTGGCTTTTATCTCACATTTGGGGAAATCCTGGGAACGAAAAAAAACCCAACCAAATAGGCTAATCAGGTATTATACGTATGCCTACTTTCAAGACTCAGGACGTTAACCGGAGAATCAGAAACAGATACAAAAATTTGTGATATTGTTAACGAATCAATTGCAGAGAAAATATGTTTGTATACTACCATTGTCTATGCTATTACATCTGATAACGTTTCCAATATAAGGAAAATGGGCGAAACTGCCTCAATACGACAAAATAATTTATTGCAGTAGCCATTTAGGTAACTTCCTTGAAAATATGTTATTTTATTTTATATTGGGTTATTTTACGACGCTGTATCAACATCTAGGTTATTTAGCGTCTGAATGAAATGAAGGTGATAATGCCAGTGAAATGAGTCCGGGGTCCAGCACCGAAAGTTACCCAGCATTTGCTCGTACTGGGTTGAGGGAAAACCCCGGAAAAAACCTCAACCAGGTAACAAAATATGTTATGAATGGCGCAAATTGTAATAAAGTAATTCAAATAAACAGATCTTGAAAGAGCTTTATTATATCAGGTTAGTGGTAGAATAAAAACTCCTTGTGGTATATAACAGATATTGATTTGAATTAGTTGTAAAGAAATATTCACCTCATTAAAATACTTAGAACAAATAACAGTAGGCTGAAAAAAGTAAAACCAGGAGTCAGAGAGATAGTATTTTATACTGGATTTATTGACGAAGTGTAGGAAAACATAAAGCTTTTGTACTTAATTTTCAGATTTAATAAATATTTCTAAAGAATTAGACAATTCAATATCATAGTTGTAGCAGTTACATCTGCACCTTTCCATCTTAATGGTAGAAGTTTAAAAGTAACGTAGAATCCAGAAAGAAAATGGTTCTTCATATTTACACATTAACTGTTACTATCTTCATGCCAAGTATTATGACGACCAACTTCTACTCTCAAGGGGACACTCGCACAAAGTAAAGTAGAAGAGTTGATCAAGTAGAAGTAAGAAGTTTTAATTAATTCTGGCAGAAGTATGAATTTGAGGCATAAGAAAAATGTTAGTGACCCAACAGTGTTTTAGGCTACGGACAAAATTCATTAGGTAACCATACTGGTCAAGTTGTTTGTCTTTAAGCTAGATAAAATATTTGCATCTTCTGCTCAAGTTGAACGTGCATTTTCAAACTATTAATATATTAATTTATTCATCCATCTATCAGAAATAGCCTTGAATTCCAAAGGCCAGCAAACTGTTACATGTATAAAAAATACACTCAAAATGGTAGATACTAACCCGGGACCTTAAGCTGAGCGCGCCAATGCTCTATCGACTGAGCTACCCAGGAACTCTACCAGACCACGTCTAAATTATTCCCTTTTTATCCACATACCTCAAGTGGGTTGACACGACGTCAGAGATCCAACATTGAGTGCACATTTTCTGTGTGTCTTAAATTTGTGGTTTTCTGTTAAGGAACAGTAATGTGTATTATACACAATCTGGCTTTCAGGTATAGCTCCCTGCAAAGCCAACTTGAGCTATACTTGAAAGCCAAATTTGTATAATAGGCCTACACTTTACTGTTCGTTAACACAAAACAACAAATTTAAGTCACACAGAAAGTGTGCACTCAATGTCGTGTCTTTGATATCTTGTCAACCCACTTGAGGTATGTGGATAAAAAGGATTTTTTTTTGTAAATTGTGGTGACAATTTATTGACGTATACATAAACAGAAGAATAGAACATATAATACAGACCAATACATCAGACTACATCAGACTATAATTACAACAATAGAAATAAAATAATACATCAATATAAAAAAAGAGGATACAATCCTATTAATAAAATTTGAGGACCGAATGAGCAGCGCTCGTGAATCGGGGTCTGATAGAGTTCTGGGTAGCTTAATCGATAGAGCGTTGGCGCGATCAGCCAAAGGTCCCGGGTTCGATGCCCGGCCCCGGAACAATTGTTCCCTTAAAATTATTCAAGTCAGCTTTACAGGGGCTATACCTGATAGTCATATTTATAAAATTCACCAAATCTTTATTGAAATTACAGTCTACGTCATAAAAAAGAACATTTTTTTTAGAGAGATGAATTTTATTGAAACAATGTTTTATGACTTTATTGAAATTTAGTTTCTTGGAGAATGGAAGATTCTGAAACAACTGTTTCACTTTTAACATTGTGAATTTTCTGTATGCTGCAGGGACAATCCGAATCATGAGTATTTGTAGTGAGTATAAACATGCCTGAGAATGTAGACTGTAGATGTTTGCTTCTTTAATAGATACGTAAATGTACTATACCACAAATAAGCTTTGGGAGACAAGTTGTGCTCTAAGTTAAGACTTCTATCACACATATCACACGCTCGGTAACTTAGTGGTTAGTGGTGGAAGGGCGAATTACATGGGGCAGTTGTTGATCTGAATTTATTATTATTGCTAGTGGGAGCAGAGTTTATGGATACTAGATCGCATTCTACAGAAAGCAGCAATCTGTTGAAACAAGATAGGAAATGTGAGCCTCGTGAAAGAAGCCCCTTGCAGGGACCACAAGCTGTGACGGGGAGACTACGTTTTAATGACGTGCCCCTGCTGGGACGACGAATTGGCCTGCGGAAAGCGATTCCTGTATAAAGTGCGCAGGTGTGTCAGCTAGGCAGCCTTCTTAGGGACGGTCACACAAATTGTTGCGGTCTTTTCAAAACGTATTTGTGTAATGACGTTATTTTATAAACATGCTTGCGATTTAACTTTTTCTGACACGGGCTTTCACTGTGCTTGCAAAATCGTTGATAATAATAACTAGACCTGAGAAATATATGCCGTTATTCTACCACTGCGCTGTGTGCGCCTCTGACTTCGAGTACGTCTCAGAGTTGGGGTCAGTTAACGCAGTGTCTTTCGTTCGTTTGAACTCACGCTTATCATCACGGTAAGTTAGTCCTCAGCATTTGGGTGGTTGAAAGCCACTCCTTTGACTTGGAAACACAACTATCTGCTAAAGAAAAATTTACATTTCCTTACAAACATTTTCCATGCGAATATTTTCAAAATTTGTAACACACTATCTTCAGTAATACGTATTTACGGTATATTGCATTTACGAAAACATTGTTTCAGTACCTGCAAGGCTACTAAATAAATAGATCTATATCTGAAAATTTCACTTTTCTATAAAAAAAAAGTTTAGAAAATATTTCCTTTGAATAAAAAGAAAACAAACTTGTGAAAAATGAGCATTACAATTAAAGCATACATTCTTATAATGCACTTATACTTCTCAAACAAATCTAAAAATTAACACAGATATAGTTGTAATAAGTTTTCTTCCCTTTATCTATTGAATCAGTGCTGGCCATCCCTGTATAACTCGACCCATCTGCATATACAGTGAAACTTCCCAATAGCGGACACTGCCGGGGAAAAATTGAATGTCCGTTATTGAGAAGTGTCCGCTATTTAGAAAATCGTTATTATGTATACAATATATTAAAATTTCTCATACATATTCAACATTATATTTTACAGTACAATAGACAGTGAGATTGTTTACAGTATTCATCCAGAGAGAAATCGTACCAGTAAATATTTCGTAAATGAAATAAACATCACTAACCTGAGTTTTTCCCACATTAAACTTTGTTACCAGCTCACGAACACTTAATTTCTCCTTCTCACTATGCTTTACAATATCCACTTTCTTTTTTAGTGACGAACGTTTACGTTTTTGTGACATTTTTAATGTGACTGTACTTGCGAACACTCAACTTGACAAACTAAGAAAGTACGGACTGCTCACGTACAGTATCACAACTAACAACTGTGCTGCTTACCTTCAATAAAGTACAAGAACATTCAAATGCACGATAATGATTGTTGCAAAGAATTCCGTTTAATTTACTACCGTCTTTTTCTTTTTTTTCTTTCACGCTGTCCGTTATTTGGAAGTTTTAATTGTTGTTGGGAGATACATTTCAGTGTCCGCGTCCGTTATTGAGAATGTCCGCAATTTGGAAGAATTTTATCATAAGGGCCAATGTTATTTTGCAGAGAAATTTTAAAATGTCAGCTACTGAGAGGAGTCTGCTATTGGGAGTGTCCGTTAAGGGAAGTTTCACTATGCTACCTCTTTCGTCTGTCTCTTTCCTTTCCGCTATAAAGCGCTCAGGTTCTCCTGAGCGCGCGCTTGCGCCTATGGGCATCAATTGACATGACTGACCTACCAGGTCACTGTTAATGGAATTCCTGACACTGGCCAACTAATCAGCGTGTAGCAGTACAAGTAAGAGAAAATGAAATGTTGCGTCGTTTTACTTTGCAAATCAGTACTGTTAGAGGCACCATTTTTGAGTAAGTTGACAAAGCATTTCAATATTAAATTGAGATAGGTATGTTTCAGATTGATAGTACTCACCGCGATAGTTGAGGAAGGTAGCTATGATGAGGACATTGGTCAAGATGATGGCTACCCCCATGATGAAAATGATACCCGCTTGCGTTAAAGTCTCCAGGGTGAAGAATATTTGTGCTGCGTGGTGGTCGTGATCACTGACGATGATCATAGGATGGGCGCCATCCTGATGTTGGGGAGCGAGGTGGAGTGTAGGAGCAGGTAAGGCGGGCAGCGGGTGCGGTGCCCGGGGGCCATATTGGATTCATGTTGGTGCTGTCATGGCGGAGTGCTGCAGTAACGGGGCGAGTCCTCTCAACTCCCCGTCCCCAGCACCCGACCATCGCCAGCAGATCCGAGAGCCAGCCCGCCCGCTATCACCGACGCCTTTCGTCCCGACGCCTCATGGAGCTGAAACACAAACCATAACATATGGTGGCCATGCTCGTTATCTTGGTCATGCTATGAATTATGTGACCTAACCTCAGAGTCGATGTAACTAACGAAACGAATTATAAAATATACAATAAAGCGCAACACAAGCAAGAAAGAGGACATAACAAATGAGGCGCTCTAAATAGTTGTTATTTTTTAATGCCAGGCGTTTGACAATAAAGACATTTGACCTCTTGCACTCCAGTATTTTTCAAAGATATTATCATGGTCAGCCACTGAAGCACAGATTTTGAGGTGTTCCGAATCCATTTCTTGGTTTGAGTTGCACAGTGGGCAATTAGGGGACTGATATATTCCAATTCTATGCAGGTGTTTGGCCAAACAATCATGGCCTGTTGCCAATCTAAATGCAGCTACAGACGATTTTCTCGTGGTAAATCGGGAATTAACTGTGGATTATGATGCAGAGAGTTCCATTTTTTCCCTTGAGATTGTGTTATCAAATTTTGCTTGTTGAAGTCTAAGAACTGAGATTTAATAAATCTTTTCACAGAGTAATACGTAGAATTAGTAACAGGTCTGTAAGTAGCAGTGCTGCCCTTCTTTGCTAAAGAATTCCGTTTAATTTACTACCGTCTTTTTCTTTTTTTTCTTTCACGCTGTCCGTTATTTGAAAGTTTTAATTGTTGTTGGAAGATACATTTCAGTGTCCGCGTCCGTTATTGAGAATGTCCGCTATTTGGAAGAATTTTATCATAAGGGCCAATGTTATTTTGCAGGGGAATTTTAAAATGTCCGCTACTGAGAGGAGTCCGCTATTAGGAGTGTCCGTTAAGGGAAGTTTCACTGTACTACCTCTTTCGTCTGTCTCTTTCCTTTCCGCTGTAAAGCGCTCAGGCTCTCCTGAGCTCTAAAGCGCGCGCTTGCGCCTATGGGCATCTCGTTTCCCAGGATGCCTACAATTCTTTTATTGAGTGATATTAATTGAGAGAGCATTTTAGTTATTTCTGCTGTTTGAGATTAAGGTGTGTGTTTAGAGACTATTGATAGAATAGCTGCTTTGGAGTCTGACAATATAACTGCATTCTTAAATTTATTGATGTGCGCTCTAAATAGTACAAGTGGTACAAGTCCAAAAAATAATAAAAAATTGCTAACTTAAGACAACCTACTACAGCGTAAGATCTTTCTAAATGAATAATAAATGAATCTATTATATTATAATGCTTTGGCAATGGATGGTAGCACTCTGCCAGAACACTTAAACAGATTGCCATTTTTTGTCAGAAGACAAGTGAAGCAAGCCCACCTCACTGAGTAACCTGTACTATTTACTTTACGGTTTGTTATTTTGTTAGTAATTACTATTACTTTCATTTGTGCAAAGAACTGAAAAATTATTTGAATCAAACTAAATGGATATATTAGTTAAGAGTTGTCGGTACCTGATGCAACTGAAAGCACGCGAGATAGCCTGCTGAAAACGAAAAGAAAGAAAAAAGTTGAGTAATTTGTTATGTATTAGTTACGTTATGCTTATGTCATAACTAGGGCCGTGACATCGGTATATTTGTATTAGTTTGAGGTCGATTGAAGAGGAACACACGACGCCGGACGCGTTTCAAGTACAGACAGCGGAAGCGAATCTGACACACGCCTAAGCAAGCACTTTCCGTGTTTAGTATACTATTATTGCGTATTATAAAATCAAGACAATACAATCATTGTGTATGTAAGGATAAGAGGAGTCATACAAATGTTTGACGTAAACGATGCAGCTTCCATAAGTAATGCTCAAACTCTTCTTGGTGACTCGAATATTAAAGAACATTGTGAATATATTTAATCTAATTTTGAATTTATCCCCTCTACAATCGAACACCTCGGAAAGACTGGTGTGAAATTGGTGGAGCAAATTTCGATAGTAAATAATCTCATCTCAAAAATAAATGATCTGCAAAATGATATAAGCAAAAAGGTGTGTGCAAAAATGAACACAGTAATACAAAAAAACAGGTGGTTTCAATTCATTGTGCAAAATTGCAAGATTTTTGTCAGATGACAAGTGTGATTATCAACGTGATGTGGAAATGGATGGTGTGAAGTATCTTACATATGTGCCCTTGGTTTCAGCCGGTGTTAAACGCAGTTTTCCAGCATGCAAGGTTGTACTAGCCGACACTCTGGGGTCATTTTCATTTGAAACTTTGAAAATGAATGTTGTTGTTTATTGCAGCACGATCCGAAATGAGGCAAACAACATGCAAGAAAAGTAAGGCACGGAATAGATGTGATAAATAAATTAATGTAACAGCTAAATATAGGGAAAGCAAAATTGTACGCCAGATAAGTTTTCGGCTTTCTAAAACTGTAATGCAAAACTCTAAATATAAAAAACATTTTCAGACTTACTCGTATGTTTTACCACATTTGTGACAATTTAAGTATTATTTCCAACATTTATTCTCAACCTCACCAGCATTTTAGATCTTTCCGATATTAACTCTTATATACAATGATTGCATTGTCTTGATTTTATAATGCGCAATAATCGTATACAAAACACGGAATGTGCTTGCTTAGGCGTGTGTCAAATTCGCTTTCGCTGCCTGTGCTTGAAACACGTCGACTACATTATGTTCACCTTCAATAGACCTCAAACTAATACAAATATACCGATATCACGGCCCTAGTTATATCTAGACATAGGAATTTACTCACAGAGACTACAAGGCATAGAGTGTTCGTTGTTGAAAAAGAGAGTGAGCGAAGCTAGCAATGCAGGTGCATGGGTACCTGTTAGAGAACTCTATCGTGGTATGAAAGCAGGGTGAGGTTGTTGCAGCTTTATGTGGTTAACCAATCAATTCCTGCGATACATAATACATTTCAGTTGTAACCTGGCCATACTTCAGGCTTCACGTCATACATGACGCAACGGCAATATAAGCACAACTACCTAATATCCTCATGTTGTGGTATAAATTCCTACCTTTAGTTATAACTGTGTTTAATCTTGTTTTAAGTAACTCTTCAAGTGACAAGCGATTGTTCTTATTTGTGTAGATATATGATCATTAAAACTACAATTAAAGGTTCCAAAAGTGTACTATTTACACAGTGAATTAAAGAAAATAATTTTATTAGATCATATGGGGATGTCGTATTCTGCGATTGTTGCAGTAAAGAGATAGCTAAGCACTGCTATTCTGTTTCCGAATAATATTTTCTATGACAATTATTCTTTGTAAAACATTACCAAACTTCTTTAAAATAAACTGGACAGGGTCATAAACGCGAATTCGGACTATGGATTCTTTTGTGGCGAAAACTTGAATGAAGAATTTTATCCGACACTGTCACAAATATATTAATTCAAATTTGCACCCATAATTTCTTTCAATGTAGAGAGGTCATGCTCTTCCTACAAAAACATATTGACTGACAAACATAGGAACCTCACAGAAACCAATTTAGAAATGTTGTTAGATGCAAAAAAAAAAAAAAAAAAAAAAAAAAAAAAAAAAAAAAAAAAAAAAGTGAAATAAGAAATTTGGAACAAAAATAAAAGTGCTTATTTTAATGTATTTTTCGCTTAATCGTGCATGTTTTACAGTTTGATAGTGCATGAATGCATCCACATTTTGGGATATTATAGTGCATGAAATTCTCGTCTCTAGTCATAACATAACTGCGGACAATGGAATGCAGCTAGCACTAAAGTTAAAAAAACAGACGCGACATAGGCCTATAGGCTATTCTATAATGATTTAAAAGCGTTTATATTACTTACATTCAAATAGCAGTGACGAAAAAATTTAACTTCAATTGAATCTAGTCTCATAAGAAAAACGATTTAAAAGTTATATTCCTCTAGTTACACAGAATCGTAACAAAACTAACATTCTTAAAATTGTGGACTCTCGAGTTACAGATACTACATTTCTATCGGAGACTTAATGATACACTCGAAGATTATTTGGGATAACTAGAGACCCATCTTGTCACAATTACTTCGTTCGCCGTAGTAGGGAAATAACCCGAAAAATCTTTACTTGGACGTTTAATACTGCCAATTTCTTAGAGTCAAGACAAAAACAGCACTGTCCGTCTTCGTGAGAACAAGATACATCACTCCGCACGGAATAGAGTAGCACCAATAAACCGAATACTGCACTGATCAGAGCGTAGCACTAAATACCAGAGTGTGGCATGCCGTGAATGTAGGCGCGTGCTCAATTGGGGTGGAGGGTGAGGGGTGGGTAGTGTTAGTAGGAGAGGGAGAAGGGGTGGACAGGTAACGTCAAGTCATATGGCCGTGTTAACAGGGAAATAAACAGTTGAAAATGAACTCTTGCATGTTACCAAGACACTGAACGGAATTATCGACCGTTGTATACAGCATTATACTTCCGAACCTAACGTACGGATTGAAGTTTGAAAGGAAATCCGGGATATTAATACGAAATTGACTTTTGTATGCATGTAACATTTGACATCTTCCTGCTGCCAATAGCGAAGTCGTTGTGATATTCTACTGAGACTCTTCCTTGCAATGTTTACATACTTTACTTTCAATTAGTTTTCTTGATTTTCCCTTCTAGCATTTGGACATCATTTCAAAGTTCTTCATAAAAATCTATGTTTTGCATTCTCCATACAGGGTGTTTAAAAAATACGGGGCATAATTTCAGGTATGTATTTCCCACATGTAGACAATCAAAATAGTTCATTACAACATGTGTCCGGAAATGCTTCATTTCCGAGTTATGGCCTTCACAACATTGAAATTCACCGGAACGTTTTTCTTTCCGCAGGTCGTTGTGATTACAGAAGATGTTCAAAATGTCCACCTCCTGCTTGAATACAGACCTCACATCGATGTCTCATTGACCTGCGAACACGATCCCAAACTCCAGGAGTATTGCGTATGTCCTCAGAACATGCCACAATTCGATTCCGAAGGGATTCCAAATCAGGCACCGGAGACGAATAAACCAATGATTTTAAATGGCCCCCACAAGTAGAAATCGAGAGGGTTCAGATCAGGTGAGCGTGGAGGCCAAGCAATTGGGCCACCTCTACCTATCCATCGATCAGGAAACCTTTGATCCAAGTACCTACACAACACTGAATGTAACCTTCGCCTCGGAATGAACTGTCAGAGTGCCCTCTTAATGTCTCCTTTGATGGCAACGACCTGCGGAAAGAAAAACGTTCCGGTGAATTTCAATGTTGTGAAGGCCATAACTCGGAAATAAAGCATTTCCGGACACATGTTGTAATGAACTATTTTGATTGTCTACATACCTGAAATTATGCCCCGTATTTTTGAAACACCCTGTATTTGTCTGTGCCGAACGAATTGCTTTGTATGATTTTTTTATGGTATGGTATGGTTTATTCTCACTCTAACCTTCGGTCCTGCTGGTCCTTCACATTATAGTATTCGGGGCAACAGTCCCGTTCACATAGACTACTATTTACAACTTGTACACTACCCGATGTTAATGACCGACACCTCTTCATCATTTAATGTTTATCCACTATGTCTTTTATGTTCGTTCACCATACTTCCTATATTTCTGCGTTTATTAACGATTCCTTCTTTCCTTCTAATCCTACCTTCTACTATTTCCTATTCCTAATAACAACATAACAATTACTTTATCTACTCCGCATTCTCACATTTACAATTACACTTCAATCATTTACTGTACTTACTATAGTCTTAAGTAGGCCTACCCTCTATTATTTGCTTTACATCTATCTATATTACTTCTTTCTTTGTCCTACTGATACCTATCTAGTCTAGTCCTACTTTTAGCGCCTCTACTCTTCCTATCTTTACAGTACGTCCTACTCATTCCTACTAATTAAATAAACTCATCATGACCCTTCTCCTCATACTTAAACACTATTCATCCATATTCACTGCACCCTTATTTTCCTTCATTCCACTGACACACGATTTCCTTAGATCATACATGGGCAGAATTTTCGGTTACGTGAGGCACTCGATTTGAAATAGTTTGTTTACTAGGAGAGGAGACTGCAGAGTAGGATGAGAAAAATAAACTGCTGTGACCTGCGTCACCATATCGTAATCGCTAAGGCGGTCAGTGGCGAATTATTAGGAAAGTGCTTGGTTAACGTGAGAGATTTGAAAACTTTTATTCAATTTCGCAAATTAATTCGACAGCTTTAATCATAAACCTCTTTACTGTTTCTCCGTAGCTGAATTGATTTAAATCGCAGGCGAGAAATTGCGTAACTAAGCAATAATATTCCATCACGTTGTCTATGTTTATTTTCTTGAATATTCTGGCGTTTCTCAAGATTACTTAATAGATTTGCACGTTCTCGACCTAAAATAATTTCAGAAAATCATATTTCGTTTTCTACGCACATTTGATATTTTTTATATAAATTTATTTTGGAAATAATATTACAAACATCATTTAATTCCTCGTAGGCTACCTTTTAATGCGGCGTGTTTAAGATATAATGTCGTATTTAGTATACTATGCAAATGTTATCATAAATTTTCTTCGGAATAGTACGAAAAATAACATTTAATTTGTCGTACCTTCTAATTCAGCATGTTCTTTATGATATAAGGACTAATGTCGTTGTATATTAAATTTAGTAATGCCTAATAGGATTTTCGAGCATAGCATACATCGTATGTTCTCCCCTTCTAAACAGCAAAAAAATTCTTCCTCCCATTTCTCATGAAATAATCGTTTTCTAACGCGTACACACTGCTTTGATAATGCCATTATGCCACCACTGATATTGCTTATGAAACTGATATAGAACCTGCCCACGCCTGAGGGAGGAACGGGGACTGTGAAGATGATGTCACTCAGAGCGATAAGCTCTGTGAAGGTCAGTGAGGCACGATGCCCATCTCTGCTATAGGCGGTCACGAGTAGCAGAATTCTCTTATCGTGTGGTCAACATAGAGCAATGACTAATATAAATATTACATTATTAAGCAATGTGACTCACTTCCGACAATGACTGAGGGAATTTATTGTCCTGTTGTAGGTCAATTGCGCTGTTAACAGTGTTTATACAAAACAATTCCCTAGCTCTTAGAGTAAACACTGTCATGTTGCTCTTACTCACAACAGCAGACGATCCCTTATCTCATGGATAAGGCTTGACTGAATACTGCGGGCCACGGCAATTGGTACAAAAAATAAAAGTGAGGTATAAAACCCGAAACATGTAAATCTGATATCATATTGGTACCGTAACGGAAACAAAGGAATACAACATGAGCAACAAAATATAATACACGACCCTCGTCTATGAGGTCCGAAGTTTGTTAACCGGGCCACAAAAAATGACCGAAATGGCTTTGGTTTTAATTGATTTTCGAGTGATAAAACGAACATGCCACAACTCTATACTTAATACTCATATTTTCATATATAATTACTATTTACTGACATATGTCACGTGAATTCTCTATTGTTTTCGTGATAGGAATGCCAATGGACATGAACTCTAAAGGTGGCACGTGTACAGTAACATGAAATGTTTCGTTACTGTAAAGAAGCACTCGCTAATCTTACTATTAAAAGGTAATTATGTATGGATTAAGCCAGGCTTCATTGTGATTCTATTAAAACAGATTTCGATATAACTATCATGCATGTATTTTAAATTTCGCCCGTCTTTCGACACAAGATTGAAAATTTAGTTCCATTTTGTTTATGAGGTACACTTTGAATACAGTGCAACTTGAATTCTGTGAAGGATTGTAAGCGTATCGTGGCTTAGTAAACAATGATGAAGTCAGTTCAGTTCAGTTCAGTTCAGTTCAGTTCAGTTCAGTTCAGGCACTGGCACCGAGCACATCACAGACAGTATAGTGGCGCCAGCGATTTTGGCAGATGGATTTTGTTAATGTGAACTTGAGAGCGAGTTCCTCACTGCTGCAAGATCGGATGTTATCTCTGTCGCAGCTGGAATGGGTAGGACATAAGAATAAACATGCACGCCCGAGTATTCTATTGGACTCTGGACAGTCACCTCCAAAAACTAAACAAATATTACACGTACTGGAAGGCGTACTGTAAAATCATTGCGAACGAAAGTCGCTTGCGGCAAGCTACAAATTATCCACTGTGGTCCATTTGTATGTTTCATAACAATGATACTAGCGGAGGAAAACGTTATCGCCAACTCATTCATGAAGGACAACAAATAGCTCGTTAACTGGCACTGTCAGCAAGGTCATTCGCCAGAATCGGTGGTTCCAACCGTAAGAGATGTCTGTCAAGAGGACATGTTTAACAAAACTTCAGTTATTCGTCGAGTTTAAAATCGCGAAAACTTTAAACGTAGTTCTCTCACAGTATAAATGATAAGAAATGATACTAAACGTATTAAAGAATATTGTAACTATCTCAGAAAGACTGACGGGAACGAGATGAAAAGAAAATCAATGAAAACTGCAGCTTCTGTAATTCTAAAGACAAGCTGGAATAAAATACTTACATATGATGATGAAAGAACTCTTCTGAATGAAGAAACCTTTTGTAAAATCCACCATTGTGCTACGGGGACGACTGTCATCAGAGCTGTTTGTAAGATACTATATATTTTTCTTTAAGAACAAAATAAAATTTTATGTTAGAAAGTCTTTGGGCTGTTTGTGAAGCACTATTTATTTTTCTTTAAGAACAGAATAAAACTAAGTTTGTAGAAACACTTTTAGTCCTAAAAATATTACAACTCATAAAAAAGGTGTGTTTTTGATGTATTGGGACGTATTTGTGTTTAATATTAAAGCAAATGTTGTATTATATAACACTGCGTATTTATTTGTGGTACTATCATGTTTATGGATATTCCTAGTGCATATGCAAAACTCCGATACCTATTAGTAAACCGACACAGAGCAGCTCTTTCTGTGAAGGGTTTTGCATATAATGGAATTTTACTGTATATGTGTCAGATATCAATATCGTCTTCCTGGTTGCAATCCAATACCGTAATTTAAATAATTTCAATAATAGTTTACTCTCGTTTTCTGAAAATTACGATTCCAATTTGTAGGCCTACGCACATTTGTAAATATTTCTTGTCACATTTATTATTATTATTATTATTATTATTATTATTATTATTATTATTATTATTACTATTAATACGAAACCATAACACATTAAAAAACTCACATCAATAAGAAATTATGATACTGTTTATCGATCAGTTCAATCTTACGGTTTATGAACGGAATGAAGAAACCCTGAATGAAATTCAAATGCAACAAATTTACAGTATAAAAACAATCATAGTTTAAATTGAGAAAAACCTGTTAGGGTAATGGAGTGAGGACGCATCCCTTAATAAATCCCTCAATATTTTCCTCATGGAAGAAAATCTGTTGATCGCCCGGCGAAGAGATGTACTGATGTGAGCAAGTAACAAACCACTTTGTCTAAATAATGTTTGGAAGATGATAGTGATAATAATAATAATAATAATAATAATAATAATAATAATAATAATAATAATACTTACTTACAAATGGCTTTTAAAGAACCCGAAGGTTCATTGCCGCCCTCACATAAGCCCGCCATCGGTCCCTATCCTGTGCAAGATTAATCCAGTGTCTATCATCATATCCCACCTCCCTCAAATCCATTTTAATATTATCCTCCCAACTACGTCTCGGCCTCCCTCAAGGTCTTTTTCCCTCCGGTCTCCCAACTAACACTCTGGATTCGCCCATACGTGCTACATGCCCTGTCCATCTCAAACGTCTGGATTTAATGTTCCTAATTATGTCAGGTGAAGAATACAATGCGTGCAGTTCTGCGTTGTGTAACTTTCTCCATTCTCCTGTAACTTCATCCCGCTTAGCCCCAAATATTTTCCTAAGCACCTTATTCTTAAACACCCTTAACCTATGTTCCTCTCTCAGAGTGAGAGTCCAAGTTTCGCAACCATACAGTAGAACCGGTAATATAACTGTTTTATAAATTCTAACTTTCAGATTTTTGGACAGCAGACTGGATGATAAGAGCTTCTCAACCGAATAATAACACGCATTTCCCATATTTATTCTGCGTTTAATTTCCTCCCGAGTGTCATTTATATTTGTTACTGTTGCTCCAAGATATTTGAATTTTTCCACCTCTTCGAAGGATAAATTTCCAATTTTTATATTTCCATTTCGTACAATATTCTGGTCACGAGACATAATCATATACTTTGTCTTTTCGGGATTTACTTCCAAACCGATCGCTTTACTTGCTTCAAGTAAAATTTCTGTGTTTTCCCTAATCGTTTATGTATTTTCTCCTAACATATTCACGTCATCCGCATAGACAAGAAGCTGATGTAACCCGTTCAATTCCAAACCCTGCCTGTTATCCTGAACTTTCCTAATGCATATTCTAAAGCGAAGTTAAAAAGTAAAGGTGATAGTGCATAATAATAATAAAAATAATAATAATAATAATAGTAATAATAATAATAATAATGATGATGATGATCGTTTTATCAAAATTGATCTGGCTCAGACCCACAGTTCCTTTCTCTTAATGCCGAGGTAATAATGCTGTGGGAGTTCTACCTTCTCGTCTAAGCATAGTCAATGGCGTGTAAGCGTATTATCTTTTCAAAGCACTGAATGACCAATGTAGAAGATAAGAAATAGGCCTACTGTCCGCATATCACGAAACGATCCGAGCAAGGAATGCGAGTTTTTTCTCCACTCTTATAACCTAATCGACACGGAACCGGCCGAGCATTGACTGAGCCTTGTTTGTCCTAGTCGGCCAATGACACCACCCCTATCCACCTACTCCTTCAAGAACGCTGAGTTACTGGCTTACCCTTTCCTCTTAAGGCTGGTTCACAATAAACCGGAAACGAGAATCGGAACGAAAACGAAAACGGTAAAATTGTTAAAATGTATACATTTAAACGTGAGCATTCACAATTAACGAAAAGCTTGCCGGAGCCCTAGATCGGGAATAGAGAGTTGGCCAAGTTTCAACTTTGGCGTTCACTAGATTCATTCTATTGCCATCTAAAAGCTATTTTGTCGTCGTATATTTTGTAGCAAGAAGACCGTGACATAACCTATGCATTATTTTCTTCTGTGCTGTGCATCATGGAGCAAGTTTTATTTGATGAGATTCTAATATTGAATGTTGAGGAAAGTCCTCACGTTTATGATAAGCGGCGTGCCTCGTATAAAGATGAGAAAATGAAGGAGAATATGTGGCTTTCAATAGCTGCATCTTTGAACACCGATCGGAAGCGAACTATATTTTATTACTGTATTGGTTGTATTACACACTACGTATTCACGCTTCAATTCAATAACTACTGTTGTGTTCATTTTTGTTCTATTACAAATGTTTCTTCTCTAATAATTTTACGTTATGGTAGACTTAAAATAGGTTGTGATAATAAAGATGCCTGGGCATATTTATAGTACCGTACCTAATGAAATGTTTCAGTTGAAATTTCGAAGTTGGTTAACCTGTGTTTATGTTGGCTGCCTTGTACTCATGAGAGAACGCCATTGGTCAATTATACACAAATAACATCAGAATGCGTAATATCGACTTTACATATCGTTATTGACATACATATCGATATGCATAGTCGTCTACGTTCTCTGTTTATTGTGAATCAAAAATTTTCATATTCACGTCCTCTGCTTCTGGTTTTCATTCTGGTTCTCGTTCCCGGTTTATTGTGAACCAGCCTTTACCCCACAAGGACTGTACTCGCCTCGCAGGGATTCTCTCGTGAAATTTAGACAGAGTAAGCATCTTCAATGCGTGGCCTTGGTTTACACGTTCTCGGAAGTAGGTAAGGGAAATGGTTTTCCGATTGTTGTACAAGCAATAACGAAATGAAGTTGTAAATGCCAGTAGACACGTAAATTAACTATTTATTTTCAAATTTACAGAAAATCGGTTAACTACGCGATGCAATTCGTGAGAGTACGGTTTTATCACATGATGGAGGAGGAATTCCAGCATTTGATGGATTAGTTCCATTAGTGTGCCAGTATTTACGTAAATGTTAACCGGTTTCAACTGGCGGAAGCTTCATCGATCCATTTAAACTTTGTCGCGACTCCACACAGGTAATAACAATCACGAAAGTCTGGTGACTGACCTGACCTCAAGTTCACTTTGTAAACTCATCTCACATGCAAGGCTTCGCCTTACACAATGGGTTTACCAGATGGACACGGCAATGTGAAACTTCCGTACTCTCCTGGTTCTGAGACGTGCCCCGGAAACAGAGGACTGTGTCCCATCTTTGTAACCATGTAATTTCTTTTTTACTTGGATATTTAGCGCTATTGTATCAACTACTAGGTTATCTATCGTTGATGGAATTTATAATAGCGAGATGGTATTTGACGAGATTAGACCGAGCATTCGCCATGTATTACCTGACATTCGACTTACTGTTGGGGAAAACCTTGGGAAAAATACAACCACGTAATCAGAAGCGCAAATCGTAATCCTCGGATCAGCAGGCAAACTCGCCAATCGCCTGAACCGAACAGGCGTACGACATAACGTCATACTGCATTATAAATAAGGGGAAGAAAATAACGAATGAATGAATGAATGAATGAATGAATGAATATATTTGTCTTTAAGCAATAGGCCTATACCTTTCGGTGAGGCGGTACTTCACATTATTAGCACACAGTGCCGTCTCCCCGTTTTACACGCCTCTCGTACAAATCATTTAGGTCATTATTTATTTTTAATTTATTATTGTAATTCTTCCACTAGTCTTTTCTTGCTTTCATCAATTCTTCCACTACTTTATTCCTAACCAATTATTATACCAAAAATTCTATATTTTAAACTGTGAGACGTAAGTTTTAAGTTAGTTCTTCTTTAAATACTATGTGAAAAATATTTTTAAATTTACATTATATGAGTATGAGTGCGCAAATCTGAAAAAATATATTTAGGTTGCGAACTTCATTTTGTATTGGAAGTTTTTAACACGATAATATTTGAGACAAACTATTAATAATAAGAAAGACACTCTTTCAGCTTTCCCAATAACGGGACTGCCTCATTGGACAAAGCATAACAAACACACAGAGTGAAAACAAAACAGATCATAAAAGAAAAATGTAGGGAACGAACAAAAAAGGGAAATTAAGTACAGGAAAGATAATAGCATATATATAACAGGCCTAAACATATTAAACAAACAGATTAGACGTTCAAACAAAAGTTCTTCCATTTTAGAAAACAAAGCACAGGTGGTATTTTAAAATGGCAAGTGATCCTCTGGTAGCAGTAAGGGAAACATCACGAATGAAGTCGTCGTTCAGCTGGAACTTCTTGCAGAAACTGATAAAGAAGCGAGGTATTGTGCCCCTAGCGCCAATAATTAGCCCAACTACTTCAATGGAGGTGAGGTGATATTTCTCCAAATAGAATGGAACTGTGGGCTCATAAATTCTGCATTTTTCTGCGTGGACTTCAGCGGGCTGTTGTTCCTGTGCCTCGAACTTGACTGTCGGGTCGATAATGTAGGCAGATGTAGAGCCTGGTGGAATGGCAAGCATGTCAATTCGCCGACAGGATCCCTCTGGAGAAAAGCCATGGACTTCTTCATGTACAGTGAGACCTTTCTTCCTCAAGGCTTCGGCAATCATAGACCTGATTCTGTTATGTCTAGAGTTCCGCAGCGTCTCGGTGAAAGGACAGGCACCCAAATCGTAGCCAAGAGTTTCAATCTCACTGACTCAACGACGACAGTGGTTTCCGTCTCGGGACCTTCATGGTATAGCACGCAACAGACAAACATTAGCTGTCATTTTAAGAGCTAGTCTCCATTCACTGCTAGTGAGGCGATCAGGTTGTCGGATCCATTTATTGGCGGGAGTGAACTCCTTATAGAGGATGACGCCTTTCCCTTTCTGATTTAAAGAGCACAAAGATTGAAATGCTCTCCCCCTGAGATCTTGTCTTCATTTTTTTACTTGAAGAGAATCAGAAGAGATGTTTTGAAGTCCAAGTTTATTTAAACAAATTCCAATTTCATTAGACAAGTTGCGACAAGCGTTTACATGGATATTTTGGGATCGTTGTAAGCTCTGACATGCAGTCTTCTTATTGAATCTTTATTCAGAGACAAACCTTCGAAAGCTTATAATAACGATGGTACTGCTAAAATTTTATAAAATTAAACTAAGGTGAAATCAGAAGCCCTAGATTAACCATGTTAAATTTATCATATTTAAGTACCTTTATCCCAGAAAGTATAATAGAGATCTTTATGCTGATTCTTTACTATCTTAAAAGTGCTGACTTCTTTTTAGAAAGTGTACTTGTGAGAATAGTAAGTTAGGATTTTCTTTGTAACCGACTATGTTTCAAGAAAAATAAAACTACAAAATTTTATCCAAATGTTCTAAAACCTGAGCTCAGCAATAATGTATATAGTGTATGTAAATTGTAAAAATTTAATGCTTCTAGCTATCTTTTAAATTCTAAGAAAAAGGTACATATTATGCTGTGGATTTTCAACGTCTAACAAAATGAGCGATAAATTTAACAGTAGAGAAACTTAGGTCTACATTAAAATAAAAAAAAAAACAAAGAATACTAAACTTGTTTTGACAATTCACAACAAAATCAGTTCATTTTTCTTCAACAATTCCGTCAACTTATGGAACAAACATTTAGCTACAAATTACGGCAAACCACATCCTTTTTCACCAAATAGATTAAGAGATATTTATACTTTTATGCACTAGTGCAAGATGAGAAAAAGTATTTTTGACTCATAAAATGTACAGTATTGTATAATTAAAAGCACTTACAATTGAAGAGTCCACTGGAAGAATGATGGATATCACTTTCTTGTCGAAAATGAACCAAGACTGTCAATGCATAGCTTAAGATATATAGAATGTGCATACAGAGTTATATCACAGTCTAGTATATACAGTCGCGAAGCTCAATACGTAGTAAATGTGCAAACATTAGTTAGTTGCTCACCACTAGGATCGCTAATATCGCCTCATTACAGGCAATGCAAAATAGTACCGTCACAGTCTATTGTTTCTAGCACCCTCAAAACTCAAGCTTCGTGACTGTATATAGTAGACTGTGGTTATATGCCATTGATACTGATAGTCATTGTCCAGTAATGATCGGAAAATCACAGTTAAGCTTTGAGCGCTAAGCATTTCAAACTTTCAATTGCTTCTCCTGCAAAATGTATTCCAAATGACATCCATCATTCTTGCAGTGGACTCTTCAATTAGAATTATTCAAATAATTATTCGCGAGAAAAAATGTTTATGAAGAGTACAGAGGAAAAACAACCAAAGTCACAATTCTCTTAAGGGTAGTGTCATCATCTAATTCAGCATATTACTGGAAAAATTATATGTTTTTGTTTATCAGAACCGGTAAAAGAGGAATATCATCACGTATACAGTTATCAGTTATCATTTCCTAATTTTTATTAAGAACAACAATAAATTTTGCAGTAATATACTGAATTAGATGAAGACATCACCCATAAGAGAATTGTGTCTTTGATTGTTTTCCCCTTTCATTCTTCATATATTAATTCGACTTCTTATTTCATCTTCATTAAATTCCTCACTAAAGTTTTTTTGATTCTGTTAAATGTGTTGGAATATATTTATTTTCTTATTAATTTATCTTGTAGTTCTGTCATTAACTTTAAAATCCTTAACTAATTAAAATTACTTCTTTAATAGACACGTTATTAATAAATAATTGTTTTTCTTTTAACTGGATCTTTTCTACAATATGCTGTAACTTTTGTTTTCTCTGATGATGATGATGATGATGATGATGATGATGATGATGATGATGATGATGATGATGGTTCTGAGAAACAGACAATTCTTAGGATAACCGATAATAACATGACCTGAATTTCTTTTAATACCACACGTATCCTTCTTCTTGTATAACAATTACAGATTTTGCTCCTGGTGTAAGTAGCCTATGTAGTGCATGCTCCAGCCCCATTAAAGAAAGACTTGTTAAAATCGCGTGTATTCATAAGCACATACTTCCTCATATTTTTATTCAAAGCCCATGCCTCCGCTACGATACCATCATCACGTTCGAGGCTAGTGCTTTGCCCCCTTATTGACATAGACAAAGGTCTGGGGAGCACCGCGGGACAGCTGAAAGTTCAATAACTTGCGTTTTGTCGGCCACTTATTTAATAATGTATATTCATTGGGGGCTTATCTTAAGCGGATATGTGGACATCGTTTGCGGTTGACACATTGCATGACTAAAGCTAGAGATGGCAATTTTATTTCTCGGACGCCATTTATACAAAAAGTCAATGCTTTCATTTCGCATTTATAAAGTTGGGTATTTATTATATTAAGATTTTATTAGCTTTGTCATCTTTCCTCGTTCCAAATCTATATATATATATATATATATATATATATATATATATATATATATATATATAATTTGAACTGGTAATGGAAATTACGGGAAAACGGCTGAACGGATTTTAATAAATGGCCCCTCATTTTGAAGCTTGGAACCCAAAGTTTTTCGGAAAAGTAGTAGTTTTCAGTGAAATGTCAATTTTCCTACATAATTTTCCTGTTTTCCAAAATCCATCTGTTGTCAGTTTTGAGAACTAATTTTATCGAATCACGGCCGACTTGATTGAATTTCAGAACAAAACACAAACTACAATAAACAATAGGCTATTACACGAAGGCCATGACCTGCAGGATTGCCGACATATTTAGAGCTCAATTCAATTTGTTATTAAAAACTGATTCTGCAGTGTATAACAATTTTCTGAGTACTGCTGTGTATTGGATATTCAAATCTACGAAACTTGAGGTGGTTTGATGACATTATTATCATTAGAAATTAAATATTATTATAGTTAATATCATGATGCGTCTATTTTTCATTAATTGTACATAATATTGATGCTATATTGATGACATGAAAGTGAAACGTTTTGAGGTTATGTAAGTAAATGTAGAGAATATATTAATTTAGATCTTCATTTCTATAATTTACTGAGTGGCTGCTATATATAACTACAAAACTTAAGTAAGATAATATTGTTATTAAAAATCAAATATTTTTATACTTATTAGCCCAGTGGGGTTGGGTCTTTTTCATATACTTAATGGCGGTGTAATGTAGATATTGATATGTGTCATTGTCTTCAGTATTGGCTCGACAGAGCGCAAAAATTACAGTTCTTAAGGAAAGATCAAAAGGTATTACTTACTGATAAAATAAGAGGCCTAGAAAATTTTGTAGTCTCCAGATTATTTCAGCAAGATCTCTTAGTAGGATAAAATGATTTTACGCTCTACATTTCAATATCTACATGCAGCATCTATACGAAAATGCTATTGTTCGAAAGCTTAGCAAACCTGACATTTTTTTAACTTTCGCCTACAATCCACAATGACCTGAAATAGCTACTGCTATCGTCCTGACATTGATACTTGTGTTTTCGCGTTGAAACTCAAAACGTGAAGTTGGATAGGTTCAAGAGAAAGTATTTGGCCTAAAAAAAATCCATTCAGAGGGAGTATGTTTCATTATTATGGAAGCAAATAACTACTAAAAAGACAAGTATTCTTCATTGAAAATAAATCTGAAAAATTTTTATTTGAACGTCTAACGAACTTAGTTTGCAGCAGCATTTGCTGCATAAGCCACTAGTTCATATATAATAACACCTTCACAAAACCTATTAAGTATATTGCAGTCTGAAAGAAAAAAAAAAAACAAGAATGGGAAATAAAAGTTTCACAACAATATAAGTTAAAATTCAAACGCTTTGCAATATCTTACATAATAAATATACAGAATGTCAGGCTAAAGCCGTTTATGAATTGTTTCAAGTATGACACACAACACCAGTAGGGGAGGACAAACAATACTAACTTTTTGTCGTTGAAATTCTCTAACTCGTAACGCTTATATTTTAGTTTAAGTAATGATTGAGAACAGCTAAAATAAATAAATAGACATAGCTTCGGTGGACTGATTTGTACATTAATTCATACGACGCGTCTGAGTGAAGAAACAAATATTTATAATAGATGGATCTCTCGAACTTCCATTCCAGATGATTCTAGAATATTCTAATTAATACTACTTTAATGTAGAAACACATAATATATCGTAACATCATAGGAACCAGAATGTACCACTGCAGTAGCTATAAAAGCTCGAATTCTACCGTCGGTTCGAATTTCTGAATCTCGTAACAGCAAAAGTGAAAGATGGCGAAATAAGAATTAAATATAAGATGTTCCAGCACGGAAACTACGTTCGCATGGTCCAACTCCATGCGGGTTGTTATCGATCTCATATGTCTTAGACCATAATTATGATCTGTCACAGTCTGAATCCAACTTTTTTCTGTTCTATCCAGGTTTTGACGCTCTCTTGGTAGTGTCACTAGACGTGACATATTCAAAAAATATTGAAATAAATGAATAAATGATGTTAAAATTCTGCGCTGTCTGTTCTTTAAAGATAGGCCTACGTTGCTTTTACTGAATGAAAGAAAACAAATGCATTAATTTGAAGGATTGGATATAGCTTATGTATTAAGAAAGCGATGTTATACGAATTACAAGAAGAGTAAATGAGTCGATACAACATTATCCAAGACTGGAATAAACGCTGGAAAGGAAAGAGAAAATAAATAATTAACATAATAGATTGACAGCACGTGTTTAACATAAAATTATCATAAGAAGTTTTAAAATTCGTCTCTTTCACGTGATGTCAGTGAACATTATACCCACCCCAGGTTCGCCTACGAAATCATTAAATACGTCCCACACGTCTCGACTATTATATGGACTGCCTAAGTAAAAATGAATGACTTAAGTCAGACACCCTATATAAACATACATTTCTGATAATGATACTGATGTTTTATTAGGTTATTTAAGACGCTTATCAATATCTTAGGTTATTTAGCGTCTGAATGAGGTGAAGGTGATAATGCCGGTGAAATGAGTCCGGGGTCCAGCACCGAATGTTACCCAGCATTTGGGTTGAGGGAAAATCCCGGATAAAACTTCAACCAGATAACTTTCCCCGACCGGGAATCGAACCCGGGTCACCTGGTTTCGCAGCCAGATGCACTAACCGTTACTCCACAGGTGTGGACGATAATGATACTGACTTGTATGGTTTAGTAAGTTATATCTCATCAAAAGAATGTAGCAGACCTAATCATCATCATCATCATCATCATCATCATAATCATCATCGAACTCTGAAGGATTAGGCATTGGCTTGTTTGAGCTTCAAACTGTCCATCTCTTTCTTGGAGGTCCTTGTTCCTTTTGCTTCCTGAGTTGTACCGAAAGACTGGTTGCGGAAATATTAACAGTCCTTTCTCCAAAGAAGTTCTCTTTCTCTGTAACTAAAGTCTGTGTTTGTATGGGAATTAAAACAATAAAACACGTACGAAAATTTAAAAAATGCATATGCACAATTGTATGCAAAAATAAGGAAATTGAAACTGAATGAATTCTTCATTTCGCGAAAAAAATGTATTTTATTTTAGACTGTTGTAGTAAGGTACACGAGAAAGTCATGAGATTTTATTCAGTGAAAACTCTACGGCTTTCATTGAATAATATCCTAAGCAAGGAGAGTAACATTTCTATGTCACGTGACGTCACTGGAACAGGTGAGAAATACCACAGTTCTTCGGTTAAATCCTCTTCTATTTTCACCTCTACACCAGATACTGTCCGTCCGAATGGTTATCTTGCAGGGTCATCGAAACGGGGGAAATCAGGTGACAGTTACTTAACGGTGCCTTTTTCTTTAAGTTTTTTTAACAGTTATATAGTATTACGTAGAAATCCAGTTCCGAACAGAAAATGTTCTCAGAAAATAGCTCATCCAGCCACAAGCCTTTAAAGAGAAGTCGGCAGAATTGAGTGGGGGAAACCGAGATGCAACATAACCACTCTGACGAACTGTAGGTAGTTTTTTCGTCAATTTCACAAATTGTTTTTTAATAGAGATATTTTGTTACATATTATATAATTTTTCAAACGCAAGTTTGACAATTCCTTGAGTTTCTGAAGATTGCGTTAGTGAAATTTGCGCTACGAAAGGTAGTGAATATCGTAAAAAATTATTTCATGTCTTCGGCTGTACTTTGATTTCAGGGAATATTGAGACGTGATAATGGATATACTAGATCTTCTAGACCTTTTTTCAAATGTCATCTGCAGCAAAACAATCCTGAGCTATCATACTGCTGGAAAAATTTTGAAAATTAAAAAAAAAATCTGACAATGTGCTCACCTAGCAAAAGAGTTTTGCTTAGTATGACACAGCCTGTAATCATAATCTCGTCGAGTTAAAACTGACTCGAGGTAAAATGAGCTCACAAAACTGTTTAACAAGATGAAAAATAATTTCATGAAACCCATGTAGTCCCAATCGCTACAGATACCTTTGAGCTGCAAAGCGTGACAAGTGATTATTTGTTCCAAATTTATGACCGAAATATCGATGGCCCAGAACCAGACTGATCCAAGCCCATTTTATTATTTTTTAGGAGATCGATTTTAAGCTTCTGACATTCAGAGCTTCATGAAACAATTTCGAATAGCTTCGTAGCAACCTTATGGAGAGGAATATTTACAATTTTGTTCGATTCATATATACAGACAAGAACTGGAACACAATGAAATACAGATTTCTTTCTTATAAAAAGTTGGACTTAGAACAGTCTGGTTCTCAGCCATCAATATGTAGTTTGTGACAAAATACAGAAATACGACTGCAACATTTCTCCCATAAATACGTATTTATATAAGATACATTGACCTACATATTATAATTCTTATTTCTCTGCTGTGTACCAGTAAAATTTCGACTTTCAAAAAAAATTACAAACAGACAAAGTAATTTAAGTGACATTTTTCAAGAAAACTGCAGGATACACAATCTCCGAAGAAATGAGATATGAAATATATGATGCGTAATTTGAAAATAAAAACAGTCATTGGTAAATTCGAAAGATACAAAAACAAATAGGTATACTGTATATCACATTCTAAAATGAAAAAACAGAATATATAAAATAATAACAGAAAGGTTCAACGTTTTTGAAAAAATTACTGGGTGAAGCCGAATGAGGTCTGATAGTGATGGTGGTGATCATAATGATGATTTTTTTTGTTCCAAGAATCTCGTTTCTGCGAAACCTTTAGCCACTAAGAATGAATATTCCACGCCTGTGGAGTAACGGTTAGCACGTCTAGCCACGAAACCAGGTGGCCCGGGTTCGATTCCCGGTCGGGGCAAGTTATCTGGTTGAGGTTTTTTCCGGGGTTTTCCCTCAACCCAATATGAGCAAATGGTGGGTAACTTTCGGTGTTGGACCCCGGACTCATTTCACCGGCATTATCACCTTCATCTCATTCAGACGCTAAATAACCAAAGCTGTTGATAAAGCGTCGTAAAATAACCTACTAAAATAAAAAGTAAAAGATTGAATATTGCCGTAAGTAAAGTAGAACCAAGCTTTAAATCTTTCACAATCTTTCAAAATAAGGCTTAAATCTGATTGTTGCTGTGATTAGATTTTGTATACAATTTTACTGGTGGTATTAAGTTTCCTTATTTGACTTTAAGGAAAATTGTGTAAAGGTAAGCGTTCACTACATCGTATCGCACGCATCGGACGAATCGCACGGATCGGAAAAAGACTAACTTTGCTGTAATTGTTATGTAACCGCGTTCACTACATCGTATCGGACGCATGGCCTCTCGGCAAATCCGTCCACGTTTCTCGGATGGGCATCTTTTCCGATGCGTGCGATCATGGCCTTCTTTAATAAATCAATTTTAATTGCTCAACTGTTACTATTATGTTGTGCCATGTTCAGTGTCGCGCCAAAATGGCAGACGGAAAATTTATTTCGCGTGTAGAAAATTGCGAAGAATTATATAATTTGATTACAGTAATCAAGTCGTTTCTTGCAACTATATTATGTAACCAATATTTCTTTCGTTTCTTCCTCTTCAATTAAGACGCATGAAGCAATTACAAATTCTTATTCCCTAACAGACGCAATTAATAGACCTAACCTCAACTCCTCTGCTTTCAGTAATGTCAATATCGTACGACGTCATGTTTTAAATAGCTGATAGGGGAATCCGATGAGGCGATGAGGTGGAGCCGTTACAGTGAACGCACTGCACTTAAAATATCCGTTGCGTGCGATTCGTACGAGGAGTGCGATACGATGTAGTGAACGCTTACCTTAAGGCGTCAATGCTATCGATAATCATACTGTTTAAGAATGAACTTAATGTAACTTGGCAGACATAAAATAATTACGTATATCCTGTTCTTGATACAGCGCGTCGTTAAAATTATAAACTGATTGAAAATAAAATTCAATGTATTTGAATGTGGCTGTCACTTGGAATTCTGTTTCATTTTCTCTTAGAAGTAAATACTTTTTCCAAATACTTTACACAGCAAAATAAAACTACTCTAACCCTCAATACACATCTGGTCTTGGAAAAGTCTATAAAGTAGGAAATGATCTTATTTCCCTCCTTCCTAACGCGCTCTCTCTCCTTCTCTCCACTTTTTCTATAATCGATTCAGTTATCTACGCGCCAAGGGACACAAGTTTCCGCCGAGATGTTTCTTTAATGTATTGTGGGTTTGTAAGTTGATTTATGACCCAATCTGTGTATTCTGACTTCTTCGAGACAGAAATCTCAATCGACTGGATAGAGATATGGGCATTTTGGAGCAGGAGAGCTCTTTCCCGCAATCTAATCAAAACTTTAAACTTCAACTTTTCCAATTTCACTGCTCGAATCTGAAAGAGAAGCTGGTATAGGTCTCACTTGACTGATATAGCTGAGATACTAACATAGGATATTTCGAATTAGCATATTATCAGTTATTTAATACAGTAATTAAATATTGTGCCCTGAGAATTTAATTTAAGAACCGAGAGTATGACATTCCACGAATAATTAACAAAATAAGACTGGTCGACAAGAAAAAATCATCAGAAATAAAAAAATAGGTGGACTTTACTAAAATCGACATGCTGATTTCAAATATGCAATTAGTTTTCCTGTATGAGATATAGTTTTGGAGGTGACTCATATTTTATATATAATTTTCAGAAAAAAATTATACAAAATCAGGATATAATAGCTTTTATTTTACAAAGATTAAAATTTTCATAATAATTGTATACAGTGCCTCAGCACTTTTCTGTGGTTGCTGCTGACTTCTCCCTCAAGTTGTCTGCGATAGTTCGCTAAGTTTTTTTTTTATAGTTTATGGTCCAATGGTATTTTGCAATGATGTTAACGGCTTCTTCAACGGTTACCAGACATAAAGTCCATGATTATGATGTCCATACGTCAAAATGTCCATGGAATAATGTCCACGTTGAAAATGTCCATGTTAAATCGTCCAGAGTCAAAATGTCCAAAGTTCTATAATGTCCACTTCACTCTAATGTCCAGAGTCATAATGTCCATAGCTCTATAATGTACACTATATTCATTGTTCAAGGTAGTTATAGTAATCTGTTAAAAAATTTTCAAGTACAGAACTAACCAGAACTGAAATTTTTGAAGATGAAACGAAATCGTCAGTTAGTGCCATCACAGAAGGGTAAGCCACCTCTTTCTTTTCGTGGGTACCTGTACCAACATCATGACTTTAATAGAGAGAGGACAAAAATATATTGGCGATGCAGGGAAAGAAAAATGTGTAATGATGCAATAATAACTAACAGCAACCTGGATAACATCCGGGTTTTGAGGGATGGCACATTTACATAGTGCCGATGAAGCAGGTATAGAAGTAAAGTGCATCTTGAACCGTGTTAAGGCAAGAGCAAGAGCGTTGGCTGTACATCATCCATCCATTTGGAGATTTATACAGTGCCTAAAGCGCGAAGAAAATGAAATTTGGAGACAAATATTGCAAGAAAGAAGGGGCATACACAAATTAAAGAGCCGATGAATAAAACGTATTTGACGAATCAAAGAAAAATTCTCCAGATTGTGAGAAACTACAACAGATACAAAGAAAATGGAGAAATTCTCATGTAGCTACCTTAAAAGTATTGGTTACCATCTTAAAAGAGGGGTTCCGGTTCCCGATGATTAATAACTTATTTGTACGAGTTATGGAATAAAATTTATTGTGTTCTATTCAAGCAGAATTTTCCTTTGAACTTGGACATTATGGACGTTTGACAATATGGACATTTTCACCTTACGAACGTTTTATCATATGGGCTTTCTGTCGTATGGGCATTTAGTACATGGACATTTTCACCGTATGGACATTTGACAATATGGATATTTTGACCTTATGGAGGTTTTAATAATAATAATGAGAATCAAGCAAAATATGCATGAAGCTAGAATCACTCGTTGCAAAATCGTGTCAGAGAGACTGATCTTCGTGTGCACCACATAGCATGATATCTATCACAACTCTTCAGGCATAGTTCACAAATGCAGTCTTCTGCCGGAAGGTGGAAGGTCTTTGTCCTACATAGTTTGTGATGGAATCCATGGACAGCGAAGCGGGTCATCGTGTGTCTCAGCCCGCGGCCATCCATTCTCTTGTAGTCATCGCGTCTGTGGTGTAGAAGTCGCTCCAGATTTGCAGTCGTTTTTCTTCTAATTCTCTCACTGTCTCTTCGTATGCCTGTGTGGATGGTAGCTGCAGCTGCAGTCGCAGTTCCTCTAAGTAGAATGGCTCCCTTGCCAGCTCATACGTAAGTTACGACGGCGTGTATTTCGATATGCACAGGACTCATTTGAGATACTTTGCCTTTACTGCTTCGATTGCCTTGAGGTTGCTTCTATTCAGGTGTTCCCATATGAGTGTTAGGCCATATGTGACTATTGGTGTGATTTTGGCGTGAAACAGCTTTAATGCTGATTGCACAGATATCTGTCTCAGATGACTGATGTCATTCGTGGCTCTAATCGCAGCAATTGTTTTCTTTTTTACATGCAGCGTGTATGTGGTTCCAGTGGTCTGAAAAGTTATACCTAGATACTTAAAGTTATTCACTCGAAGTAGCGGTTCCCCTTCTAGATATAGAATGTCATCTGCTGCTGGCCTACCTCCTTTGCGGAAAGTCATTGTCACGGTCTTCCGCGGGTTCAGGTGCATCTCATTTGTGCGGGCCCAGAGCACTAGCTTGTTTAAAGTTTCCTGCAGTTATGGAGGTTTTATCATATGGACGTTCTGTAGTATGGATTATATACGGTGGAAGCCTTCAAGCAGCTGAAACAGGACCATTCTACCACTGACTGGAGACTTTTCATTGATTTCTCAGCGCGAAGTTTGAAAGCAGTTCTGCTGAATAAACTGTCTATTCCAATAGGCTACTCTGTCTACTTAAAGGAGACTTATGACAACATGAAAATACTCTTGGACGCCAGACAATATAATATTTACCAGTGGAGTATTTGTGGAGATTTGAAAATTATCGAGATCCTCTTGGGAATCCAAGTAGTCTTCACGACGTTCTGCTGCTTCCTATGTGCACAGGTGCACATTTCGTGAAACGAGATTGGGAACTGAGGAACTTGTATAGACCAGGAAGATACAGTGTTCAAAACGTGCCTTTAATGAATCCGAAGAATATATTTCTCCCTCCCCTCCATATTAAATTGGGTTTAATTAAAGATATTGTTGAACCTATGGCGAAGGCAAATTCTAGGGGATTCAAGTATTTGTGTGAAAAATTTCCCAAGATTTCATCAGCAAAATTAAAAGAAGTAATTTTCCTGAGGCCACAAATACAAGAAAGACAATGCATTTGTGGAAACTCTAAATGATGAAGAGAAGGCTGCTTGAGAAAGTTTTGTTTGGGTGTGTAAAAATTTCTTAGGCAAAAATAAATCTTCTGATTACAAAGAAGGCGTGGAAAAACTTTTGAGCTGTTTCGCATATCACTAAAGCTGCATTTCCTGCATTGTATTTGAAGATAAACTCCTCAACACTATATAGTTTTGACATGGTTGAAAAACAGCTACAAACTATGAATATCACAGTATTATAAGTTATAACTTAAATTGAAAATCATTTCAGTTATTTGTTGAAATACAATCTTTCTATTCAACCACGAACGTCTCCAAAACATTTGTTTGTAATAAAATACAATAGTAAAAAAGTCAATAAAAAGTTCTCAAAACAAATAAATAAAAATAGAAATAAAATATAACAAATTATTTTTGTTGAAATTCAAATAATGGAACACCACCTATAGATAATACAATGAACATCTAGACAAAAAAAAACTTCACTAATAATTATTATAATCACTTGTAGAATAATCATACCGTAACAAACAAGAATAAAAAATTAAAGAAAAATTGGAAATCAAAGGTCACGATAATATAAATAGCAATATGAATAAAGATCTAAATATCAAAAAAGAATATAATTTGGAACTAGACAAATTCAGAAATGAAGAAACTTAAACTACGTATTGAATTTCATATCCTGGAATTTACATGACACAGACTGTCAAGAGGAGCAGCAAGATTACCCCCGAAGAATAAAGCAAATTACTTCTTAAAGTAGATGAATTATTTATATTATTCTTACTTCATAATAATAATAATAATAATAATAATAATAATAATAATAATAATAAGTAAAGTTGAGAATTATTCATTTTTGATGATGGAAAAATGTTAAAATAAATTCTCTTAAATCTGTCTTTAATCACGCAAGTTATAATTCATTATCACGTTCTTTGAAATTTGCAAGCATTACAAAAATTACCCGTGGAAACAAGCTGACAGATATAGAATTATTCTTAGGTTAAACTTCATCCGATAATAATTTTAAAAGACGCGTTTCCCATATATAGAGTATGATGCAGAATAAATTACATTTTCTTTGCAGTGAATTTCTCGAGGAACCCCTTTGACGTCATTATTGTTATCTTCCTCACAGAGATATCGCTTTTGAAATGCCGCTATTATGTTCTGCGAATGCCGCCCAAGTCCTTATTTTTTATTCTACTGAGGAAACTATAATTTTAACTTCGTAGCTTTTTGGGACTCGCAACATTTATAAGTAAGAAAGTTTCTTTCTCTTCGGAAAGTCAATTACAAGTAGTCTGAAGTCTCTCTTCTCCTGACAGCGCTTCGACAAGTTGGATCTGTTAGGTGCGACATCGGCCGTACTTCCCGGTTCAATTTAATAAAACATAATCGCCCAACAGGCGTGAATTTTTACACTTCTCGTGAACACCAAATAATTTTATATCTTGCCTTACAGACCGAGGAACTGAACTGATTTTAAACAAGACCGATATGTATGTATGTATGTATGTATGTATGTATGTATGTATGTATATGTATATATATATATATATATATATATATATATATATATATATATATATATATATATATATCGGAAATGACCGAGTCGAAAATTATAAGCAAAAATAGTTGTGTGGAAATGAAATAATTTTATTCCTCTGCACACCTTACTTATGTGTATTTATCTGTACATCTTACACATACTGTATTCATCTGACCTTGTTTACGTTGTCTACTTACAGTATTCCATTCAGTGCGCTGTCTGAGGAGTGGGGACAGGAAACTACACTAAAGCAATGCAGATGGCGTAATGTGTAACGGACATGGTCGGTCCTGATATGCACGTCTGTAGACAGCAGTGTATGTGTAGAAGTTGCAGTGTCCAGTCGATCAGTCCTAGTGAAATAGAGGAGTACACGAGAGCGGAATATGCAGACCTGGTTTTGGAATACGGATGAGTCAATGGGAACAATAGACAAGCTCACAGATTGTATCGGGCCTAGTACCCATGTAGGAGACATCCGGCCCATACCATCTTACCACGACTGTTCCAAAGGTTAAGGGAAGGAAGGCACGTGGTGCCAAATTACAATTCCATTTTCACACAACTATGTTTGCTTATAACTTTCGACTCAGTCATATCCGGACCAGGGTTCCTATCTCAAATTGATACATGTGCCCTTCGCCATCATCCCTGAAAGTTTGTAACACCAGCCCGGAAACATCTTATTAGAGGACCTCGCCGCCCTCACACCATAGATACTTATTTCATTCACTTCATTTTCATTCAGTATTCTGCCCAAAGGCAGGTCTTTCACTGCAAATCCAGATTACTCCAATCTTTCCTATTTTCTGCCTTCCTCTTTGTCCCCTCATTTGATCATATATCTTAATGTCGTCTGTCATCTGATATCTTCTTCTGCCACGAATAATTCTCCTGTTCACCATTCCTTTCAGTGCAGGAAACAAGAGAGCGTGTCTGTAGGTTCACAAGATATCGACAATTTTTCTCAAAATATTCAAAGAGCAAATACACATTTCTGTAGTAAAATAAATTCCCATAACAGCCCAGACGTATCTTGGCTTTTTGAAGGATAGGCAACAAGGTGTGAGCTCCGTAAGGAACCTCGAATTAGCTGAGCACCGTTGGAACTTCTGCATTTACAAGAGGCATACATATTCATCACAGTGCTTGGAATATTGATGTACGGTCTTCAGAAATCCGTACCGCGGCACTGCCATCATTAACAAGGGCAAGTTGTTCGGGTAAACGGAATTCGATAATGCCAGGCCATCCGGGAACCAGAGCAGACATAACTTTCTGAGGCGATGCTTCGTTTACGTAGTATTACGCCGTAATCCGCCTGCCCTCGTCCGTACAAGAAAAACTTGGTCACTTACAACAAGACGATCGATGTACAAGGATTAGACCGCTCGAAATTAGAATGCAGTGCAGTGTTAGTCTAGTGCAGGGGCGCCCAAACTTTCTACATGAGGGGCCAATAATTATTCTAGTGATTGATCTCGGTCCACATTACAGTGTACTTAATATTTAAAAAAACGCACGTGTAATTTTTATATTACGAGAAACAGACTATAATTAAATTAGTTTTATAAAATTTGAATTAGGTACATAATTTTGAAAAATACTTAAATAAAAGGACATGAATAATTACTCACCTAATGAGAAGAAGAAGAAGAAGAAGAAGATAAGGCAAACAGATATAGATATTAATAATACATTGATGTATAACAGCGTACAAGTTGTTGGGTACGCAGATGATTTGGACATCATGGGTAGATCAAAAGCCAAAGTAGAAGAGATACTTAAAGACCTTGAAAAAGCAGCAGGAAAAATAGGATTGAACATTAATAACAGCAAGACAAAGTGGATGATACAGTTCAGAAACACTCTAATATTCAATCAACAGATAGGTTCAGAAGGATTCGAAACCACGAAGGATTTTAAATATCTTGGGTCAGTAATAACCAACGATAAAAAAGAATGGACAGATATAGAAACACGTATGACGAAGGGAAATCAAACATACTTTGCATTATTGGATATCTTGAAATCAAGATTTGTACATAAGAAAACTAAATTTCGAATCTATAAAACAATGATCAGAACAGTACTCTGTTATGGATGTGAAACTTGGGTAATGAATAATAAGATAGAATCAGCGTTAGGTGCATTTGAAAGAAAGACATTGAGGCGGATAGTTGGACCAGTTAACGAAAATGGACAATGGAGGATAGGGTATAACCAGGAAGTAATGGAACAATATCGAGATATGGATGTAGTGACACACATCAAACTTCGAAGATTGGAATGAGCTGGGCACCATAGTAGAAGAAGAAGAATGAGAAGTGTGGAACTGGTATTTTGAAGATAATAAATTGTCGATATTCGGTCCCTGCTCTGTGGGACTCACTTTATTTCCATGCTCTTTCACACAATAATTACCGAGCTAAGATTCATAAAAGCCCTGCTTTCTACACTCACTATCGACTTTGCGTCGTTTCGAAAACGTTTTGCACTTACGTAAACCTGACACCACACTACCGCACGAACAGTGAAGCACTGACGAAGAATGACAATGAAAGTCGTAGAGTTGACGGATAACGGAATGTAAGGGATGAATGACTTACCCTGTGGTGACTGACCGCTTGCCTTAGGAAGGGAATAGCCTTACAACGTCTGCTAATCCCCAAACTCCATTTACAGGATCGCATTCGGTAAGTTCTTGGTATATAGCCTACTCATTGAAAAGAATGCGATAGTCTTCATTGTCTAGGAAGTAACGGTTACAGCCTTCAAACTTTCGAGTCTTGCTCAAAATATATTATGCTGCTGGAAATTGAACGTTATAAAGTTGTTTAAAATTAACGAATTAATATTCAGATCATGGTGGAGCACTGAATCGATTATGGGCCATAGTTTGGGCGGCCCTGGTATAGTGGCTAGAAAATCGGCATTCTGAGTAGTTAACTAAGTCCTGCACGAGATCTGTGGTAAAATTAGAAATAGTACAATGATCAAGTTTAACTGAAAGATAATTTAGAAACGATTAAATAATACAGGAGTATGGATCAATGGTACAGTGAAAACAGGGTATCGAAAATACTCTAACAAATCATCATAGCTGCTTTGTACATTGCACATTTCACAGAATTTTCTTGATTTCGAACTCCGTCTCTGAAGAAAAATCATCAGCTTAGGGGAACTAACTTACGAAGGAACCAATATTTAGTATAGAATCTTTGGGAGGGGGGGGGACATGTTCGAACTCTCTCTTTTGCACTACCATTAGTCCATCATTTTCAATAATAACAATTCCAAACATTTGCTAATAAGAAATAATATGCCAAAATTGGGTCCCCTCACATCAAGATATAAATGGAAATGAGACATTACTACCTGTTTTCACATGTGAGCCTGTAAGTGCAAACATTAATAAGTTCCGTTTATTGGCTTAAGGGTAGACCTACACATAGGTGAAATTTTAATTTTGGTAGAAGTTTGATATTTTGTATAGTTATTGTACTCCTTATAAAATAGTATGTATACCAAATTTCATCCAATTTGGTTTAAGAATTTATGAATTTGTTTATAATTTTTGTAAGTTTAAATAATTTTTTAAAAACATCCCTACTATTCTTACAAATTTTAACACTTTTGGCTGAAATTTCATTGTTATAACTTTGAAACACCAAAAGCAATACTTACTATGCAGTGTTTTAATTTCTTTTGCCCAAAAAATATATTGTAAACCCTAAAATAGCCAAAAACTTTGCAACTCTTTAAAAAATAAAATTAAAAAATGTGAGACTGATAGAACGTTTTATTACACACATAATAAAAGAGATTTACAAAAAATAATTCATTCATTCAGATTTTGTAGGAGAAAAAGCATTTCTAGTAAAGCAAAGTCTGCAAAAAACAAAAACAGACAAAATGAGTTTAAAATTTTAAATGAATATTTTAAACATATGCATGTGCCTTTTAAAAATGGTCGCCGAAACATACAATTGGAGAGTCATAAGTGGATGAAAATACCCTCCCAGTTTCCCTAGACCATGAAAAAATTGTTAATGATAAAAACTAAACATGTGATTTTTTATCAGTTAGAATTTATAAAACAGTTATATTACCGGTTCTTCTGTATGGTTGTGAAACTTGGACTCTCACTCTGAGAGAGGAACATAGGTTCAGGGTGTTTGAGAATAAGGTGCTAAGGAAAATATTTGGGGCTAAGCGGGATGAAGTTACAGGAGAATGGAGAAAGTTACACAACACAGAACTGCACGCATTGTATTCTTCACCTGACATAATTAGGAACATTAAATCCAGACGTTTGAGATGGGCAGGGCATGTAGCACGTATGGGCGAATCCAGAAATGCATATAGAGTGTTAGTTGGGAGACCGGAGGGAAAAAGACCTTTAGGGAGGCCGAGACGTAGATGGGAGGATAATATTAAAATGGATTTGAGGGAGGTGGGGTATGATGATAGAGACTGGATTAATCTTACACAGGATAGGGACCGCTGGCGGGCTTATGTGAGGGCGGCAATGAACCTTCGGGTTGCTTAAAAGCCATTTGTAAGTAAGTAAGTTGTAATGTGATTTTTTATCAAAAACGACAAATTTTCACGTAGCGACAGTTATTGAAGTATTAGAGACTTTGATACAGTAGCGAACATATATTTAATTACATTATACATACTTACATGACATATATGCTCTTGTCTGAACCTCTTTTTAAAAACAGCAGTATCACTGCCAGATTATTCAGTGAAAGACAACTGACGCTGAGATCTGTCCACATATACTTCAAAGTCTGTCACCATGTTCGGGATCGCTTATTCTGTGGGATGATGAATAGTCATGCAGTGCTTTGTATGTGAAATTTGAGAATAAAAGCACATAATGTTCTGTGGCCCTGTCAGCTCGATGATAGGCAAGCAATTTGTGAAATTACGGCATGAAGAAAAATGTAATGAAATGTAATGTGGCTTGTACAATGGGGAACATGTATGGATTTTGTTGGGTCTTTTATTGAGAAATGTAGGATGTCATAATTTATAGATGCACACAAAAATTTAAACTCTATCATAATAAAACATAAATAATAATCAAAAGAATTACAAAAATTAACAAGGGAACGTCTGTTCCCAAATTACAGTCGAATAACTTTATTGTAATATATTTGTATATGCTCTTTCTGAATTTTACAAAATGTTACGGTATTTTCTATAGAAAAAAAGTACGATTCATTTGGAAGAATTTACTCACAAACAGCTGTTGTAATCATTGGCTAATATTATTCCTTCATTTGTTCCTTCCATTTCGTTTATTTGATTCAGAAATGTTTCATACCACACGAATGAATGCAATGATTCACCAAAATTATCCGTTTATTTCATTCGTTCATTTGATTCAGAGATGATCCGATACCAGTACGAATGAATAAGACTGGACTTCAATTTCTATCTATCGTTCATTACTGTACAGTAGAGCATCGATTATCCGAATACCGATCAACCAAAATTTCGGTTAACCGAAAGCGTTCCAATCTGAAAATTTGAATTTGCGCGCGCGCCGTGTAGCAATTTCACTAGCGCTGTTTGCGAGATTTAGCGGCAAAAAAAAAAAAAAAAAAAAAAAAAAAAAAAAAAAAAAAAAAAAAAAAAAAAAAAAAAAAAAGTCGTCTCAGCTCTGAAGCAAAAAAAAAGTTTGGACTTCTCTTCCTAAACTGTAGGCCTACTTTAAAGGCTATTTTGAACTTGTCAATCTACGCTAGTCAGTTTTTTGTATTATTTTATAAGACGTGTGATACAAAATATATACTGTATATAGAGTTTTGTGTTTAATATCAGTGTTTCTTTGTTTCATTCTGCTCCTATATCACCGGCACAATTTGTTTTCGTAAATGATCGGTTATCCGAAAAATCAATTATCCGAACACTCTCGTTTCGGATAATCGATGCTCTACTGTATTTGATTCACGTTCACTTTTTGCTCATTAGACGACAGCATTAATGGAAAATTGACGCGGTAAAGATGTCCTCTGACGGTCGAGCTAATTGAAATAAGATAATAGTATATTAAGAAACGACCCTAATTTTTAGGGAACTTATGACAAAATATGGCAATGACTTAATTTCTAAATTTGAATATGTTAAGGTTGTTAGTTTCAAATGCTTTTCTGTTACAAACATCTAGGAAGTTTTGGAATCATCTAATGTTATTTCTAATTATGACAACTATTAATATTTTAACTTTTGCGTAAAGGCTATAATGCATAACTTTTAAGCATACCTGTACTGAAAGTCCTAAGTTTTTCTTAAATGGGAAGGAAATTTACGCACTATAGTAGGCTTAGGTTTCCTCTATCTACAAACGGGATCGAGTTTGGTTGTTTAGATTTTTTAAGGCGGGACCGGTTTGGGTTTTGAAACCAGGAAACGAGACCGAGCGAGGATCCAGCCGAAATATATAGCCAAGGAACGGGGAAACTAGGATGATGATACTTCAGAACTACTGCAAGAGTATTTAATTTACTTTGAATAAAGAGGATGGTTTAAATATGGTGGAAAACCGGTGTTGCTTTAAAATACACTTGGATATGTGAAAAATATATTGCATAAAATTTAATACACATTTATGCCCTTGTCAACTGCTGCAAAGCTATCTTGAATTCTCTGGTGTACAGGGTTTTCATTGGCAATGGTTGGTTAAATATGTTGGAAAATCAATGAATTAAAAAGAAAATTTCTTTAAAATAATCTCTGATACGTGTAAAATATATTACATTATATTTAATGCGCATTTATGCCTTAATAGTTGCATTTAAAGCTCTGGTGTATAAGGTTTTTAAATGACACTAAACACTGATTGCAATTTACAGTATGATAACTTTAATTTTTTGTTTTATTGTCATATAAAAACTTACATCTTCGGCACTACACATTCTTTAAGCTCTTTGGAAAATTTTATCTGTAATAGATTGCATTTGAAAAGTATCCATTCATATTTCTGTAGAAGTACCTCTAAAATTAAATTCTTAAAATGTAATCGTTTATCTGAAAATTTTGAAAATCAATTTCAAAATTATGTCTCGACATTTTAAAGAATGTGGTTTTAGGAGTGAAATGTCGAAAACATTTTGAATGAATTTAACAAAAATGGCTAAGATACATTCATTTTAGTGAATGACTGTACACTGACATTTTTATCAAAATTTATCTCAATTTTTTTTCTTTTCAAAAACTAATCTCGAATTTAAATTGTTGCAGCAATGATACTTTTACCTAGTTCGATTAATTAAAATGTGTCTTAGTGAAACTTACAGCAGATTCCGTATAGGCCAGTTTCTATCTGATGCTTTTCCAATTCATTGGGGGCTAAAGCAAGGAGATGCACTATCACCTTTACTTTTTAACTTCGCTCTAGAATATGCCATTAGGAAGGTTCAGGATAACACAGAGGGTTTAGAATTGAACGGGTTACATCAGCTTCTAGTCTATGCGGATGAAGTGAATATGTTCCACAAACGATTAGGGAAAAGCGGAAATTGTACTTGAAGCAAGTAAAGCAATAGGTTTGGAAGTAAATTCCGAAAAGACTAAGTATATGATTATGTCTCGTGACCTGAATGATGTACGAAATGGAACTATAATAATTGGAGATTTATCCTTCGAAGAGGTTGAAAAATTCAAATATCTTGGAGCAACAGTAACAAATATAAATGACACTCGGGAGGAAATTAAACACAAAATAAACATGGGAAATGCGTGTTATTATTCGACTAAAAAGCTTTTGTCTTCTAGTCTGCTGTCAAAAAATCTGAAAGTTAGAATTTATAAAACAGTTATATTACCAGTTGTTCTATATGGTTGTGAAACTTGGACTCTCACTTAGAGAGAGGAACAGAGATTAAGAGTGTTTGAGAATACGTTTCTTAGGAAATTATTTGGGGCTAAGAGAGATGAAGTTACAGGAAAATGGAGAAAGTTACACAATGCAGAACTGCACGTATTGTATTATTCACCTGACATAATTAGGAACATTAAATCCAGACGTTTGAGATGGGCAGGGCATGTAGCACGTATGGGCGAATCCAGAAATGCATATAGAGTGTTAGTTGGGAGGCCGGAGGGAAAAAGACCTTTGGAGAGGCAGAGACGTAGATGGGAAGATAATATTAAAATGGATTTGAGGGAGGTAGGATATGATGATGGATTAATCTTGCTCAGGATAGGGACCAATGGTGGGCTTATGTGAGGGCGGCAATGAACCTTCGGGTTCCTTAAAAGCCAGTAAGTAAGTAAGTAATGATATTTCTACATAGAAAATGAAAAATGTGCAGCATCAAGTAGCAAAAAATTTCAAATTATACCATATTCTCCCCTATAACATGATGTTATTCTTTATGATATTCAAAATATTATCCACATAGTACTGAAAAACATGTGAAAGTAAAAAAACTCACCAAACAATAATTCACTAGGCTATAAAGTTAGGGTTTTTATAACGAATGTTATACTGTAAGTAAACTTCTGATTGATCCGCCCCATTTCCCCTCCAAAACTCTTTGTATTCAACCTGAAGTAGAACAGTAAAATTAAAAAAAAAATACTGTGTGATAATTGTGTATTAACATGTCAAGGGCACATGAGTTCCTTAACTCAAAATTACATAACCGAAGTTCGAAACTTATCGTTTGGTCTTGTGTCATACTGAGTTCAATAACCTCTTGTCGCTATGATTCTGACGATGAATGTGTCGATACTGAAGCAATTATGTGACTATTTCGAAGACGACGGAGAAAACAATGTTTCATTTCTCGTGACAGTAATTCTAAATGGAAGATAATCTGTTTTTATAAATCATACTGACAGAATTTATTGACAAGTAAGTACTAAACTGAGTATTGGAAAAAGCGAAAAGTCTGCAGTTTACATATCACGCAGTCATCCATTATTTTAAGGGATATTTTCCCTCTAAAGGTGCGATGACGATCATGGTAGTGGTAGCAATAGTAGAAATTGAATGATGTATTCTGTAATATTTATGTTTTTCTTTGCAATTTTAAATGGAAACAATTCTGTGTGACTGAAGTTATTTTATTTACTTTGAAGTAAGTAATAATCCTAGTTATTAGATGCATAATTTCGAAAGCGGTTGTTTGTCAATTAATGCTGACTGCGGATGTTCTATTCTGAAGAAATTACTCAAGTGAATTACTTAGGAATTATTATTGACCAACATTTGAGATGGATAAACTTAATCTTTTTTACGTAACAGACTTCATAAAACAATTTATAAATGTATAATTCTTCACTTTTACATCCCAACAAATATTATGCGATTAGTTTATGTTTGGTTCAATATGTCATCCAGCCTAAGGCAGCGCAACATCGATTCCAAATTATGTATAAAATTTGTGGGGTTTCCCGGGTAATGCCCCCAGTGAACACATCCACTTAAAAAAAATAAATCGGAGTTTCGTTTATAACAATCTCTTACAAAAAAAGGTTTTGCTCATACTTACACTTACGCTTTGGTGACTTGAAAGGACACGCTAACGGACCACCCCGACCAATCCATTGAATTGGAAAAGTGTAACTGAAGTGACTGCTCATTGAAGCGCACGTGTACAGTATAGAAATTGACATTCAACTTGCTGTTGGCTACAAAGTCAACGTTTCGAAAAATTGCTTCGGCACATTTTATAGTCTGGGTAATAGCAAACACACAGCGACCCTGTTTCTATACATTGAGTCTGGCTACTAGTGGCTTCGATATAGTAGGGAGTCTTCAAGGTTCAAATGAGACAAGAAGAAGGTTAATGTTAACATTAAAACAAGACATGTTCAATTGACATTTTACATTCTCGTATTCGCGTAATTAATGAATTCAGTTTAATAATATTGTGATAATTTAATTAGAGTGAGTATTTTTAAGGTAAATCATTTCGATTGCTTTCGGATTATAGCAGGGATATGTAACTTTTCTTTTATATTATACGAAAATCCACGAACGTCAAAAATTTATCATTGCCTATAGTCTACTGAAAAAAGCAAAACAGAAATCAATTTTAAAACATATCGGAAACAAAGTTTTCTTTGCCGGAGCCCTGGAAACTTTCACGATGTCATAGAACATATATAATTTATTTATAAATCTTCATTTTGAATAGCGTTTCTTGGTTATTATGTACATTTTTAAAGAATAATTGTGCACTTTTTTTTTGGCTGTCCTTCCCATTTATATTTCTCATTTTTAGTATAACTCGACCGAGGCCAGTGGAGACGCGGGCATAATGTGAACTATCGCGATAACGCTATACGAACGCAGGAGAAGTACAGGGACATTATTTTATTTTTACTTCAATTTTTATTGTATCTGAGTTTTTGAATGTACTTCACTCCCACCCCTTCTACTAATGAAGCTCAACCGTCCTCCACACAGATCCACGACCGCATATACAGACATAGTAGCCTTACGGTCATAGTAAACAGTACGTTCCAAAAATATGTTCGCGTTTTCCAGTGACGAAAGAGCTTTCAATATTGAATAATTTTCGCACAGGTAGGCCTACTATCGTCCATTTGCCTACGTCGTATCCCGGTTTCCCCCACCAGCTTTTATTCGCCAGCTAGTGGCTGGGCTGTCTTAGCTCTTTTCTGAGAACATTAATTTCTGTTAGGAATTGGACGTCTACGTAATATTATACAACTGTTTAAAATAACTTGAATAATAGGGCCTCATTAAGTAATTAACTGTCACGTGATTTCCTCCCTTTCTACGACCCTACGACATAACCACTTGCACGGACAGTAGATGGTATGTCTGAGTAATTTTATCTTTTCTGATCGGGCAGAAGTGAAGATTGAATTTACAGTACGTAAGGAAATCTTTCATATATTAGGTACAGAATTATTTCAACATGAGTTACTATTACGAAGGACGAAACTGATAATTGGGATTAGGTACAATAGTCTATAGTGCGATAATATGCACATTAGAACAGAAGCCTGTATCGAAATGAACGGCCACCATTTTCAAAAATGTGTTTAAATATCCATATTATGATTATTTTTCAATTTCACTTCATTCTCTACATTGTACGCTAATGTGCTGTAACAGTATAATATTACGTCCACATGGACAGCTCAGTTCGTGAGTAAAAACGCTCATTGTTAACACTGTACTGTATTTTGATTAAACAAAAACCTAATGAAAATGATCAAACTCAAAATCGCAATATTTCCTAATTTACGTAAATGGATGAACTACTTTTCTTCCCTCCTATACCTAGTAAAGTGATTTGTTTGTATATTACGCCAGTATCATCGAACTCCAGTCGTGGAAGGAGGTAGCAACCGCTGTTGACCCAAAGGTAGAGCCAGGTTAATATTAAACATGTTAGTAAAAATAAAATGTTGTCCTTGTATAAGTGGCACTCCAGGCTGCAGGATTCCACTGGTCTTGGTCGAGTAATATCTCAAATGTACTCTGTTTTTCTTTATACAGGACATAATTTTATTTTTACTAACATTTTTAATATTAACCTGGCTATACCTTTAGAGAACCGGAAACACCGTTCGCTACCTCCTTCCACGACTGGAATTCGATGATACTGGCGTAAAACACAAACACATCACTTTACTAATTATAGGAGGGAAGAAAAGTAGTTCGTCCATTTAGGTAAACTAGGAAATATGCGATTTTGAGTTCGATAATTTTCATTAGGTTTTTGTTTAATCAAAATGCAGTACTGTATTAAGAATAAGTGTTTTTACTCACGATCTGAGTTATCCATGCGAACGTATTCATTATGCAGTGTATATTATACTGTATACAGCACAATAGCGTACAATATAGAGAATGGAGTTCAATTGAAAAATAATCATAATATGAATATTTAAACACATTTTTGAAAATGGTGGCCGTTCATTTCGATACAGGCTTCAGTTCTTTTGTGCATATTATCGCACTTTAGACTATTGCATCTAATTCTAATTGCCAGTTTCGTCCTTCGTACTAGTAACTCATGTTGAAATGATTCTGTACCTACTCTATAAAAGAGTACCTTACGTACTGTAAATTCAATCTTCACTTCTGCTGACCCGCACAGATAAAATTACTCAGACATGCTATCTACTGTCCGTCCAAGTGGTTATGCCGCAGGATCGTAGAAAGGGGGGAAATCACGTGACAGTTAATTACTTAATGAGGCCCTTTTATTTAAGTTATTTTAAACAGTTGTATAATATGACGTAAACGTCCAATTCGTAACAGAAATTAATCTTTTCAGAAAATAGCTAAGACAGCCCAGCTTTTACAGAGGGGCGTGCAGAAGCAGGAAATCGGGATGCGACGTAGGCAAACGAACTGTACCTGTGCGAAAATATGGTTCAATATTGAAAGCTCTTTCGTCACTGGAAAACGCGAACATATTTCTGAAACGTACTATACTCACTAACTCAGTGCTGTTTAATATATGCAGCCTTGATTCTGTCTGGAGGACAGTTGGAACTTCATTAGTAGAAGGGGTGGGAGTGAAGTACATTAAAAAACTCAGGTACAATAAAAATTGAAGTAAAAATAAAATGATGTCCCTGTACATCTATGACCCTGAAGATAGCGGTAAAACTTCACACTATATGCCCCACGTGAACAAATATTTATAAAAGAATGAAAATTAAAAAATCAAAATTGAGATCAAGCTCAGTGATAAATATCTTCAAGATGTCTTACTCATCAGCACCACAGACCAGAAGCCTGATATTAACAATTTATTATCTTCAAAAAACTAGTTCCACAATAGGTAATAATTATGCACGTCTTATTTTATCATAATTTTCAAATTAACCTAGTATAAAAAATAAAATTTAATGCATAATAGCTTATTCCTGCGAAATATTTACTAAAAATTATTCTACACTACTATGTATAAATTTATTTGTATTTCGAGGAATTTATATTCAGTATAACATGTGGCCAGCGACCGATTTATTTGATTATTTAACGACGCTGCATAAAGTGCTAGGTCATTTAGCGTGGATGGGATTGTGATAGCAAGATAGTTATTTGTAGGCTCCGTATTCCAGCTACCTATAAACTGGAATGAAGTTGCCTGATTCAAAGTATATGTGACGTCACAGCGCAGATACAGGTACATTCATATACAGTATAAAATAGTTACGCATCCTCTGCTCTCTTCCCATAGAAAGTGAAAATCGGGAAGCAACCATAGTGAGTAATCTTATCGATCACTGCCCTTACTAGTCGAATTAGGGCTATTTAAATAACTACACCTTTGTGGCTGATTGAAGGTTCATTGCAGAGCGTGTAATATTGCGGGGCATAGTTGAGGATATTTGAACTAATATTTTTACTAATATAGACAACATTATATAACTTATAAATTGTGTAAAATAAACGTAAAAGTGACAAAGAACAGTGTACTGAAAGACACTGAAATACCAAAAGGCACAGAAAGTATGCTGAACGTATTCCAAAAGAACCAGTACCGTCAAAATCTGAAAATTATGAAGATATTAACTCGGCGTTTAGAATGGATTTGTGTAGCCTACCATGATGTTCAATGCCAACATCCCAATTAATAAATTAAATAATATCCATTTTAGAGAAATTCTAGAAAAGTACATAGAAAATTAGTGGGTTTTCAATGATGATAGAGATGCAATATCCTAATGAAACACGAAAAAATATCGCACAATAAGAATATCTTGTACTACATCATGCACCGATAACGTTATGTGCTACTGACAGAATTTCTTGCAATATAAAATCATTTCAAGTGACATCCGCATATGTTCAAGTTCCATAACTTACGAATGCACGTTATTAGGCCTATTCACTGCAAAGATCACGACGAAAATGAACATCACGGCTCAAGCATGTGTTTACTAGTATAGCTTCAGAATGTCGGGAGTTGACTGTACTCCACGAAACACTCAGCGACGATGTGTTTTTTTTTATATCCTTTCCCCTTTGGAATACCTGTGTTCGGCGTACTATATACCCAATGTGTCTTTAACTTCAGTCTTTAGGTAGCTGGAATACGAAGCCTAGTTATTTGGTATTTGGCAGATGAGGCCTAGGATTCGCCATAGATTACCTGACATTCGCCTTATGGTTGGAGAAAACCTCGGAAAAAGTCAACCAAGTAATTACCCCAAGCGGGACTCGAACCCGCGCCCGAGCGAAATTCAAGTAAAGTTTGGACGCCCCTGATACAGACTATTTAAAACATTCAAACAGGCATATAAAACACTGAATTGACGAGTAATTTTGCTCAGATTGAATGGCTTAATTTATTTGCTGCATGAAGGCAAACAAGGCATAAGAAGGACAGCGATTGTGCGGGTAATATCAGATAGCAGCTGCATCCCATTCTGTAGGACCGGCGCATTGTCCGCACGCTGAATGGCAGAGCGAGGTTTTATCATAAGAACTGAGGAGCGTCAGTCTATCGGGCGACAGTCGACGGCTTCTGAATGATGTATGACGGTGGCAAAGTGTCTCAGGTGCCGCGTCTGGCGACCAGTTCAGAAATATTCCAGGAAGTGCTGAGCTACTACTGTACGTATTGACTACATCAACATTAAACTTCCCACACGAGTAGCAGGCAGTGAAAGTCGCCGCCGAACACAACTCCAATTTTCCATGCGCGTACGCATGCAATCTGGAGAAAATGTTGAAAGAATCAATTTGAAAACGCACGTTCAATTAAGATGCATGCAGATTATTATGTCTGTCTACATGGTGTGCTGTATTTAACGGCATAATCACTACACAATATACAGGGTGTTTCCGGACTGGTGTTACTAACTTTCAGGGATGATGGCGAAGGGCACATGTATTAATTTGAGATAAGAAATCCTGGTCCGAAAATGACTAAGTCGAAAATTATAAGCAAAAATAGTTGTGTGGAAATAAAATTGTAATTTGGCACCACTTGCCCTCCTTCCCTTAACCTTTGGAACAGTCGTGGAAAGATGGTATGGGCCGGATGTCTCCTACGTGGGTACTTGCCCAATACAATCTATGAGCTTGTTCCCATTGGCTCATCCGTATCCGAAAATCAGGTCTGCATATTCCGCTCTCGTGTACTCTCCATTTCACTAGGACTGATCGACTGGACACTGCAACTTGTACACATACACTGCTGTATACAGACGTGCATATCAGGACCGACCATGTCCGTTACACATTACGCTATCTGCATTAATTTAGTGTAGTTTCCTGTCCCCACCCCTCAGACAGTGCACTGAATGGAATACTGTAAGTAGACAACGTAAACAACGGCAGATGAATACAATATGTGTAAGATGTACAGATAAATACACATAAATAAGGTGTACAGAAGAATAAAATTATTTCATTTCCACACAACTACTTTTGCTTGTAACTTTCGACTCAGTCATTTCCGGACCAGGGTTCCTGATCTCAAATTGATACATGTGCCCTTCCCCATCATCCTTGAAAGTTAGTAACACTAGCCCGGAAACATCCTGTATATATATATATATATATATATATATATATATATATATATATAAGTATTACATATCAGTCCAATAGGCTAGCTTGAATCTCAAAATTGTGGTTGAACATTCCATAGGCACTCATATTTGTGATAATTTTCATTAAACCTAATCGTACTTGCAGTCATTTTCAGCTTAAAAGGTCCACCATCACTAAAGATACGAATTTACGCACAGAGACTATAAGATTAGGTATGCATAAAGTGTTTGTTGTACACTCGAGAAACATACCTCCATTCAATTGCTGCGATACAAAACACATTTCAGTTGTAACCTGGCCATACCTCAAACTTCAAGTCATTCATGACGTGAAGATAGTCTAAGCACATCTAACCTAATATCCTCATGTTGTGGTATAAATTCCTACCTTTAACCATCACCAAAGAAAAACAATTTTCATTTTATTCACGGCCAATTAGAACAATCGCTGTTGAACGAGATAACGCAGAAGATCCGCTCCGACGATGGGTAGCTTTCAATTGCTGCATGCGCTCTCATTTATAGTATATAAAGGTATGCACAATTTATTGAATGTGTTTCGTTCACTCTTGCATGCATTGCTTAAATGCGTAAAGATGAAAGAAAAGTTGAATAGTATAGATGCACCTTAAGATATGTTTGTGATTCCAGGCCTCATCAGGATAGGCCTATACAATACTGCACTTTTTAATATGTTATTTTACGACGCTTTATCAACTTTACTGCTATGTTTATCTAACATCTGAGTGATATGAAGGTGATAATGCTAGTGAAATGAGTCCAGCGTCCAGCACCGAAAGTTATCCAGCATTTGCTCTCAATGAGTTGGAGAACCCCGGAAAATATCTCAACCAGGTAACTTATCCCAAGGAGCGCGCTCATTTCACGGTTAGATAGTCATTTGTTAATTCTAAACTTTAATTTTATTAGATCTAAAGTATCTAGATGCAATTTACTTATTGTAAAAATAAAGGGTAGACAAATTCCGTACGCCAGGCAGCCATGACGACTAAAAAATTATATGTGGGGACTGAATTGTTTGAGTTCAAAATTTTTAAGGTTTAGATTTCTTTTATGTCACTACTACTAATACATAATGTTAACAAAAGCGATTGTAGGAAGAAATTCGAATGTGCTTTTAAAATTAATATCGTTGCATTTGTTACGCATCTCAAGATACTGTTCTACATAGTTTCAGAGCGTCTCTGAGAATGTGTGTTTGCATTGCATATTTAACTTTGTATAATATATTTCAGTAAATGTATCTTTATCTTAGCTAGAGTGGTTTCCTCATTGCATGTCTGGACGAAATGTGGTGATAAATTTTTTATTTCAAGTCACTAAAATCTACCATCTCTACATACTGCATTATACAGTGTGATCGAGAAGTCTCTCCGCAGTGCTTGTATAGCCGGGAATCCACTAGGCAGAGAATTCAAGTGTATTTAGTAGAGAATTCAAGTGGTAGCACTGGCAGCTAAGCATATAATGGATTGGAGGTGTGAGATTGTCAAACCGGAATGAATTGGGGAGTACCAACTTTCTACCGGGTTGTATTCGACGGTTAGAAGAATTAATAGAGCTGCGGAGGGACTTTTCGATCGCACTGTATAATGCTGATTGAAAGGAGTCCTTGCGTCTGACTGGGTTCGAATCTGAAACGTGGCAGTACAATGTCAGTCGCTCTATGGACTGAGTCAATACGGTTCATATATTTTGTATGAGTTCTAAATTTGTCCTTGATCTGAGATTATTCGTAATTATAAAGCAGATCACGTCCGCATGATCAAAAGTGCAGGCTCGATGCTACGGAATAGAATGCAGTACATCCAAGCGGTGAATGCACAGGAAGAGATGAAATCGACGCATGCAGAAGTGGAGTCCAATAAACCCGTTGAATGGAGTCACACGTTTTATTTATAACCTGCACTGTCTGATGAAACTCGATCCCCCTCCACCACTACCATCAGTCTTTCAAACGAGCATTTTGGGCCCGTTCAACAACGGTGGACACACAGCGCTGATAAAACCAGAAACAAATGCCACAGACTTGGACTGTTCAAATGAATCGAGCCCGGGAACTGCACTCCCCTCCGCCTCGCTCACATTCTAGGACCGATTTTCTGCTTAATTTTTTATTTCCCTCGCATTCTTTCCCAGCCCCAGTAATTTAAAATCTTCCACAGTGTCACTACAATAAAATGGCGTAGCTCACAAAAAAAAAGTAGAAAATATGTAGATGCCCGATTTCTACACCCATATTTCTGTCTACCTACCTTTTAAGCTGTTTGTCTGTCTGTCAGTCTGCTGAAATACTTGTCTAACTTCCCAGCTCTCTTTCCTTTTAATAGTCTGCCTGCATTTTTATTTGAATTTCTGATTCTGTTATTCTACCTATCTTCCAAATACACAGTTTGTCTATAGGTCTGTGTGTCTATCTGTTTATTTACATAATCTCTGTGTCTTTCTGCCTAATAAATGTGTCTTTTTCCCAATGTATATCTGCCTAATGTCTGTCTTTATATCGCCTAATGCCCCTGCCTAATACCTGTGCCTATTCGCCCACTTTGTGCCTATCTGTCTGATATCTGTGTCTATCTGACCAATGTCTGTATGTCTATCTTCCTAAAGTTTACTTATATGCCTAATGTTTGTGTCTATTTGCCTCATGTCTATTCGTCCAATACTTACAACCCTATCTTCCCAATGTTTATCTGCTATCTTACTAATGTCTGTCTAGCTTCCTAATGTCTAGGGATGGAAATTCGGACACCGAACCTATGCAGTTAACAACATCGCTTCTTATACAAGTCGTATTAGCTTTGTTTGCTTATTGATTTTATCAGGTTTTATAAAATGTTCTGGTAAAATTATCACTCACCTCTTAACCAAATTTGTCTCCGATTAAAATATACGGCACCGAAATTCCTTTCAGTTAACCAGTAAAGAACCTAGGTTTTTATATGGACTATTACACTTTTACTACGTCATACTATTTTGACCAATAAAACGGTACGGAAGGACGTCTTTCAACCAATCATGGCTGCTTATTGCACAATTTTATCGCGTCCCTAGCATTTGTTTAATTTTATCGCGCCCCTAGCATTTGTTTATTTTTATCACTGCCCTAGCATTTGTTTCTTTGTTTGCCAACATTTCAAACTGCATTGGTCTGGACGTCAAAAAAAAAAAAAACAAACAAAAAAAACAAAACAAAACAAAAAAAAAAAAAAACAGAAAATTACAAACCACTCCAGTCGATACACAGCATTTTCAAATATGACTCGCATTGGCATTCAAGAACAAGAATTAATAAAGATCACTGGTCATAGCTATGCATCTTCCCTGAAATCCTATTTACAAATAAATGAAGAGCACCATTCGGAAATCCTGAATAAGTTGAGGAATACACCATGTGCATAAACGAGTTCCACTGCTTTTACGCACACGTCCAATATAACATCAACTGAACCACCAACCACTAAAACATTCAAATTTGAAAATTGTACTGTCAATAATTGTTCCTTTTAAAATTATTCATGTTAATTTTTTTATTTCGGCATCCTTAATTAAAACTTTTATTATTTCATCATTCCTAATTATAACTTTTCAAACACTTGTTTATTATATTTAGGTTATGTTATAGCTTCTGCTGTGTGATATTATGGGTAGTCACGTATCAGAGATTGTTTAATGCTAAGAATTAATGAAAATCATCTGTCAAGTGAGGTTGATTACTGGAATCTGGATAATTGAAGTGGAATGCAACTGTTTTAATAAAAATGAAACTGAATCAACAAAGCCTTCTTGACTAGTAACCTCCACAGAGTTCAATGAAGATTCTATAGTTGGCATAACTGATAACAAGAAAACAGTAATTATAACACACTATTGCCATCTAACGGAATACAATGGTACAATAATACATTTGAAGACAGTTCAGTACTTTCGTAAGTCAATATTTTATTGTATTAGAGTACTTCTTTATGTACTTTCTTCTAATCGTATAATAGTCAATTAAATCCCACTCGAGTTTTGATTTTCTCTAGATAAATCGATAAAATCAAAACCTCTAGTGAGATTACTGTTGATAAATGTTTAAATTGGAAAATTCAAGTTGCAGAAACTTGTAAAAAAGTATTCTCACTAATCATTGCGATTGAAGAATTTTCTACACTTTTCCCTGAAAAATATTTTAGTGCAAACACTCGTGATGCCTCACTTCGATTACTGTAATAGTCTGTTTAAGGGGAGTGGAAGGGATGGAGATGTTTAAATAGCGGAGACACAACATTACCCTACCTCACGTGCCTTACCAGCTCTGCTCCGAGAGGGGAAACGCACTCCAACGTCACAGGTTGGCCAGTTGGAAATGACTAGCTATAACTACTTAAATGAATATTTAGTGAGCAATATGTGTGCATCTCTTGAGGCTGTAATAAAGACAGTGAAGAACGCAATGATTTGGTAACGAACATTTTCCAGTAAAGCATAGTTTTCCTGAATAAATTTAGGGTAACATTTTCCGCAAAAGTATAAGGGAAAATATTATTTCTCATATCGTCAAAAGTCGCAACAGATAGTACCTCAGTAGGCACGATATCCCCGGGAAAGACCCATAAGCTTAGTAGTAAGAAAGGAAGAAGAAAATAAGGTAGAGGAAAATGAATAGAAGGCTGAAGAAAATAATAAAAAAATGGGAAGAAATTAGAGAAACAGCGGAAAATAAGAGAAACACAAAGCATTTTAAAGAATGGTAATTATTGTACCCTACAGGAATGAATTAGTGAACAAGAGTTATTTAATAGTTATGTTTTGCACTTCCTCGTGTAACCACTGAGTTCGTCCCATCTGGCTTCAAAACAGGAACGGAGAAAACAATTCTGTAAGAGAAGCAAGCCTTGTAATATACTGGACACGATTTCAATCAAAGTTTTCGTTACCTACGCCGTTATTAAATTTGTCACACGACATTGTTTCCAGCGTGGTCCAGCTCCCCAGGGACGGGTCCAGAAGACATTGATCGAAGCCATCCCGCCTGCTGGGTATGTCACGGCAATTTCAACGGTTCGACCCGCCTCTAATAAATCAGGGGAAGAGCGCCGGCAGCTGTTGTACGTTCTTAACAGCTCTTGCGAAGCCATTCCCAACAGATATTAACCTTTAACGCAAAACAATGAACTTCTTCTGTCCCAATTTATCGTCTTGATATATTTGATAAGAAAAAGGAGCGATTTGGAAGAACGGTCTGAAATGATTCTTTCTGCAAAAGATTTGAATTCCGCACATGCGCAAAAGAAGGATCATAACTAATCTTTTACTGTCGAGTATGAATCTCTAAATAAAACTATTTCAAAATGGGGGAAAAATAAAGTCTCACTTAAATGCTTTAGCATACATTGCGCTCGCCAGTAAATACTACATTCGTGGTACAAAATGATTACATATTATGCAAAACTGAAATATTGTATTAATTATTCGTAATAGAACGTGTAAATTTATGGAGTAAGGCTTTATTAATAATATCAGTCATATCCGAATTTTTGTTAAGAAACAAAATTTTCATAACACTATATTATCAACAGTAATCTCACTAGAGGTTTTGATTTATCTAGAAAAAATCAAAACCCGATTAGGATTTAATTGACTATTAGAAGAAAGTATATAAAGATTAGAAGAAATAAAGTATTCTATTACGATAACATATTAATTGACTTACTGAAATTCTATTTCACTAATATCAGCTTCTCCAAAATGTTTGAATGGAGCCGCCATTTTAAATTGATTGTCTATTATGTAAACAAATGACGATCTCAAACCATGTTTTATAATACCGTAAAGAATTTGCAGTTTGAAATGTTGGCAAACAAAGAAGCAAATGGTAGGAGGTAATAAAAACAGAACAAAGTATATGAGGGGCTCACAACCAGAGTGGACCAAGTCCACCAATGATCAGTTTGTGGATTAATACAATGTCGGATGAAGAAAACTTAGCTTTATTCATTGCCATAAGAAACAAAGTCCATAACTCATTTGTTACTCCACAGAGGGCAGCATTTCCTATGGAAGGTGAAGGTTGCTAAGCGTGAGCCAGGAACTTTGAGAGTCAATATCTCAGAACTATTCCAGATGGACTTGGTCCACTCTAGTTATGAACCCCTCATATAAAGAGTAGAAGAAATAAAGTACTCTAATACAATAAAATAGATATTGTCTTACTAAAAATTATATTTCGCTAATGTTACCTTTACCAAAATGTTTGAACGGATCCGCCATTTTCAGTCGCCTATCTATGTAGGAAACAAATGACGATTGCAAAGTATCTTCTATAGTACCGTAATTAATTTTCAGTTTGAAATGTTGGCAAATAAAGAAACAAGTGCTAGGGAAGTGACAAAAACAAACAAATGCTAAGGAAACGATAAAATTAAACAAATGCTATGAAAGCGATAAAATTGTGCGATAAGCAGTCATGCTCGGTTGAAAGATGTCCTTTCGTACCATTTTATTGGTCAAAAGTAGTGTGACGTAGTAAAAGTGTAATAGTCTAAGAAAATGCGTTCTGCGTGTTTCACAAGAAGAAAGACAGAAATTGAGACAAAAAAATATTCCACAACATTTAAGAAGGTAAATCTGAAAATGATAATTTCTTCTTGATCGCTGTCGCCTTATTAGTAACCTAAACTGTAGATATCCTCAAGATCCACGGTTCAAATCCGGCAGGGGTCGATGGATTTTTAGGACTCAAAAATCCGGAGCGCAAGTCCTCCGCGAGAGACTTCAAACTATGTGTTCTGTGTCGGAGTTTCCCAGCACGTTAAAGACGTCAAGTCTAAATTAGAGCCTCTGAACCAAATTTCTCCTATCTTGCGTCCTCCTAGTACCTTATGGCGTTTGAGGCGATGAGCTTATCACTTGCCCATCTATAAATAAGTGCAATGGAATTCCTTTTGCATATGGGAACCTTTGCCCGGAGTACCTATGTTCCAGCATCAGAACGATACACGATGTATTAAAAATTTACTTAAGGTGACATGTATTTACTTAGCCTGACGAGTTATTTTCTTGGTTTGACTTGTAACTTATTTTAAAATAGCTTGTAAAAGGGTCTTAGACTACAAATGTTCAGTTTAATGTAGTTCTGTATAGATAAGGGTGTAATTGTTTTCTTATTTCAACTGTTGTACCAGTGAAGCGTGGTGAGACAGTGCAGTTATGGTTTACAATGGCAGTGAATAGATTCGATCAGTGATAATTTATAGTGTGTTCTATAGTGTCAATGAAATGTGTTATATAGTGTCAGTCAAATGTGTTCTAAAGTGTCAGTGAAATGTGTCATAGTGTCAGTGCAGTGAGTGAGATGTGTCATAGTGCCAGTACAGTGAGTGAGATGTGTCATAGTGCCAGTACAGTGAGTGAGATGTGTCATAGTGCCAGTGCAGTGCAGTGAGATGTGTCATAGTGCTAGTGCAGTGAGTGAGATCTGTCATAGTGCCAGTACAGTGAGTGAGATGTGTCATAGTGCCAGTGCAGTGCAGTGAGATGTGTCATAGTGCCAGTGCAGTGAGTGAGATGTGTCATAGTGCCAGTGCAGTGAGTGAGATGTGTCATAGTGCCAGTACAATGAGTGAGATGTGTCATAGTGCCAGTGCAGTGAGTGAGATGTGTCATAGTGCCAGTGCAGTGAGTGAGATGTGTCATAGTGCCAGTTCAGTGAGTGAGATGTGTCATAGTGCCAGTGCAGTGAGTGAGATGTGTCATAGTGCCAGTACAGTGAGTGAGATGTGTCATAGTGCCAGTACAGTGAGTGAGATGTGTCATAGTGCCAGTGCA